>NC_089748.1:83404149-83414149 GCF_040412425.1 Macrobrachium rosenbergii
TATATATATATATTATTTATATATATTTGTATATATATATATATATATATATATATATATATATATATATATATATATATATATGTGTGTGTGTGTGTGTGTGTGTGTGTGTGTGTGTAATTCTAATACAATGCCCTCTTAACTTCGCTAATTCTTACTTTTTGGATATGCTTGTAACTTACGAAGCCATAGATCCAAAGGGAAGAACTTGAAGAGCCTGGCCGTCACAGGCTCTTCAATTTCTTCCCTTGGATCTATCGGCTTCAGTTACAAGCATATCAAAAAAGCAAATCAAGAATTAGCGAATTAAGAGGGTATTGTTAACTATTAGAATTACATATGTGTCTAGTAAAAGTGACCAGTAGATTCTGCATATATATATTATATATATATATATATATATATATATATATATATATATATATATATATATATATATATATATATATATATATATATATATATATATATATATATATATATTTACATACATATATATATATATATATATTTACATATATATATATATATATATATATATATACATATACATATATATATATATATATATATATATATATATAAATATATATATATATATATATATATATATATATATATTATATATATAATGTGTGTGTGAGTGTGTATAAAACACTAAACCACTTCCCCTAACATAGGGGTTCCAGAGAAAAAGACAACACCGAAGTCACTACCACATTCATTCCTCAGTTACTAAATCATGAATGAACCTCAAATGCAGAAAACTTCCAAAACAGTCTCTTCATGTAACAGGGAAGGCTCATCAATAGTACCTGAACGGACCTACACACACTGCCACTTTCACTTCTACTGTACACAAACTCGAGCTCTTTCCCAATACCCACTTTCAAACTATGTACCCTGCTCTCTCAAAGTCTTCCTTTCTTCCTCCCTCCTAATCACCTAATGCTTCCATATCAGACTCTATTCACCAGCCTATTCTTACCACATGACAAAACCATTTCAAGACAAGCAGATCCATTCTTTCACTTAAACAAACCTTTTTATCACTACCTAGGATCTCCATATTTCTAACCCTTTGAGTTCTTATTTCATATATCCAGTGCAAACAGCTCCAACCTTTTTGTTTGTTAGCATTCATGATCCACACTTAACTTCCATAAAGGAGAGGTGGCTTCATAATCCTTTCAAACATTCCCACCTCGCCTCCCACAGACGCTTAAGGTTTCTTCTGAATCATTTACGCAGATCCTGCTAAATTCCTTGTTTCACCTATTCTGGGACTCACCTTACCTTTCATCCTAACGTCACTACAGGATTCATCCTCAAAACATTTGCCAAGATCTGATTTCTGTGAGAAAAGAAAGTTGGTCAGCTCTTTTTGCAGTGTGTGCAAATGACTCACAAATGCCTGTCACTACCAGCGCACTTTGCAGTGAACGGCCAATCATAAAAAATTAATCCTTTGATGTTTATATCTTAATATCATGTGTCGGTTTATATTCGAAACCACAACACGATATTCATGATATGGGCATCAAGGTTTCCTTCATAAAACATTCACCTAGAACTCTCTGTGCTCCTCCATTCACATTTATTAAGCATACGTTAAAATACTAAGAGTATGTCAATTAAAATTTTGGTAAAAACCTTAAGGAGACAATTCACCTTCCTTAAAGGCTTAATACTTGTAAAGCTCCAACAAGAGCAACAACAACCACCTTATACTTTGCAGGAAAGATAAAGAAAACAGCTATGTCAAGTATCAATATGCATAATCACTGGGAGAAGTCAGTTTAAGACCCAGAAACACTACTGTTAAGACATTTCTTTAAAAATACATTATTAACACTGACATTTATTGCAGAAGTCATTAAGCTAAGAAAGTAAAGTAATCTGTGTTAGGCAACTATATGAATTATGAAAATACCTTGAGTGACTTGATGAGACTAACTTTTCTATAAGGCAAACAAAAATTAACAAATCTCCAACCGAGGCTTTAAACTGGATTTCCTGATGATTTCCTGCAGTTTGTTGACTTCAAACTTGGAATACGTTAAGTTCTGGAACTAATGCATGCAGTTGTTTGGGAAGTGAGGATACAATAGGTTAAAATTCATGAAGATTAACACTTGAAAGTTTAGGTTTTGGGTTTTAGTTTTGTGCACTTATCAATACAGGCTCCACGCCTTCTCATGTATAACGCAATCACATAACCTATTGGCATCTGGGGTGCTGGGCTTCGGCATCTATTATGAAAATTTGCTTAACATTTTGAGGTGGGCCCGTAACACTGTTGTGCAAACTTTCTTGACATTTGTGAAAGAGGTTGTAGTACCATGGAGTACATTTCCTTAACATTTGTCAGAGTCTGAATAGAGTATTGTGTTTGAAAAAATGGCTGTGACTGAGTTTTAATTTGACTTCATAGCACATTTTTAATATCAGTTTTGCACACTAGTCTTTGTTTATTCCATTGCAGAGCGCTAAAAAATTCCAAAATTTCTAGAAGTAAATAAAGCTTAATAAACTGAACATTTTTCTTATTATTTACTACTTAAGAGTGTATCAGTCTATTTATCAATCAGCTTGTGACTGCAATACAAAGAAATTCTAACCCCCAATTTGGAAGCTCGCAATCTAAGAGGCTACACAGCCAGTTTGGCTAAGTCTGTAACATAACGCATTGGTTAGCTTCGGTGTCTCCTTTCTGTGATGGGACTCCTTGTAACAGCAAACTTGAGGAATAAGTTCTAGTCCTCTGAATCTAGTTCAATAATTAGTGTACCACCAGAGTAACAGACTCAATTTTGGCAAAGCAATGATTTTACTGATTAGCCAATCTGACACTGTGCTTCCACTCTGTTATTCATTTTAAATGGGAAATGCATTTTAGGATTCCGAATATTTAACGATGCATGATGTTACATCGACTCTAATCTTCCCCTTTCAAAGCACTAAGAAAATGTAAAATCTACAGCACCCAGAAACCCCAGAAAAGTTTCACATACTGCTGAGATACGACTTTGTCCTACCACCCAGCAATAGAGCTCTTGTTTTTCTGTTCACAAAATCCATAAACGATCTCCTTAGCCATATTAATGATGCTAATGCTATTGAGTTAAGAGAGGCAGCTAGAATATAACTTTAAAGCAGCATAAACCAGTGTCATAGTTTCCCCTTTCTTCACTTGTTGCTTATGTTCGAGCAGGTGGTGGTGATATTATTTCAGTATACCCATGCCTTAGTTTTTTCATAATTATAAATTATGCATGGATATATCTATTTGTGCTGATTCATCTTTACTTTTGTTTCGTTTTTGTCTTCACCTTCTCACATATATGTACTATATTCTATGGAAGCTCCTTTTTACAAGTTAATGGCCTTTTACCTTTGTTCCCTATGCTTGTCGGCTTTAATAATAATAATGACATAGCAACAAGGAAACACCCTCATCAGGAACAACTCAAGAAATACTAATCAACTGGGCCAATTTGTCAAGGTCTTCTCTAGAAGAGGCACGTACTCTATTCTCTACAAAATCTTGGAATGGCCCATTATTGCACAAAATTGATTACAAGTCAAGTAGAAGCATTCTCACCAACATCAGAAACTAATTCCTCAACCCGAGAAGCAGTATTCTCACCAACATTAAAACAAATTATTACGGCCTTAGTAAAACTGAGTCTAGCTCTAAGCAAAGAATTCTTAGTAACTTTCCACTGGGCTGGGCTTAATTTCCTTATCACTCTTTCCTTTAAGTTTGAAACAGTCTATAAACAGACGACCTTACTTCATTCAGTAATTACAAAAAGGGACCAAAGAAACGGGGCAAACATTCTGGAAAATCCCAGACTCGACCAGAATTGGTACTGTCTGCTCTGATAACAAGAGTACTAACAATATTCTAACTTCCTAACACAAATTTGATTGCAGCTTCTTCTAAATCAGCTAAACCCCCATTATTAAGATTGGTCTTAATGTCGAAATGAAAACACTGAACTCTTCCCATTGCATCAGCAGCTGTAATTTATCCCATTTCTGTTCAACTTTTAGACTAACTACTACGAATATGCTCGCTCAAGCTGATTAGCACTTGTAACATTCATTTAAATGAACAGTTTTATTTTCAGTTTTAAAGCACTGGACAGTGCTTTTAGGATATCAAACAAAACATTATTGTAAATTTAATAATAATCTCAATATATAAAAATGGATGTATGTGTGTATGTGTGCATGTCTGTGTGTGTGTATGTTCCACATACACTGAAATGCATTGAGCAATTTCAACCAAACTTGGTATACATATGACTTACCATATGGGAAAGATCACTGGCACCAAAGGAGGGAAAAAGTTAAGTATACCTTAGTTTAACCAGACCACTGAGCTAATTAACAGCTCTCCTAGGGCTGGCCCAAAGGATTAGATTTATTTTACGTGGCCAAGAACCAATTGGTTACCTAGCAACAGGACCTAAAACTTATTGTGGAATCCGAACCACATTATAGCGAGAAATGAATTTCTATCACCAGAAATAAATTCCTCTAATTCTTCATTGGCCGCCTGATTGGCCGCCTGGAGACGCAAACTCATGCCTAGCAGAGTGCTAGCCAACAACTCTACCGACTCGCCCAACGAGGAACTACCAAAGGAGGGGATGTGGGAAAGGAGGGAATGTGGGAAGGGGGTGAAATGTAAAAATTACAGAAAACGACAGATATTAGTGTCTAATCCATAGTTTTCGAGGTCGCTGAGATGACTTGTGACACTCCCAAAGCCCTTTAAGTCCAAGTTCAGTCCCGATAGGGAGGGTGTGGGAAGGGGGTGACATGTAAAAATAACTGAAACGACAGATATTAGTGTCTAATCCATAGTTTTCGAGGTCACTGAGAAAAATAGTGACATGCCCGATGCCCTTTAAGTCCAAGTTCAGCACTGATAGGAAGGGGTGGGAGGGGGTGACATATAAAAATAACCGAAAACAATAGATATTAGTGTCTAATCCATATCCATAGTTTTCAAGGTCAGTTGAGATTATAGTGGCACTCCCACAAGTCTAAGGGGCGGATGAAAAGGGGGTGGGAAGGTGGTGACATGTAAAAATAACCAAAAACTACAGACATTAGTGTCTAATCCATAGTTTTTGAGGTCCCTGAGATGGATAGTGAAACTCCCGATGCCCTTTAAGTCCAAATTCAGCCCTGATAGGAAGGGGAGGTGGGAAGGGGGTGACATGTAAAAATAATGGAAAGCGATGGATATTAGTGTCTAATCCATAGTTTTCAAGGTTGCTGGAAAAAATAGGACACTCCTGATGCCCTTTAAGTCCAAGTTCAGTCTCGATAGGAAGTGAGGTGGGAAGGGGTGGGAAGATGGTGACATGCATAAATAACCGAAATCAACTAATATTAGCATCTAATCCATAGTTTTTGAGGTTGCTGAGATGAATAATGAAACTCCCAATGCCCTTTAAATCCAAGTTCAGCCCCGATAGGAAGGGTGTTGGTGAGAAGGGGTGAAAAATAAAATGTCGAAAATGACAGATATTAGAGTCTAATCCACAGTTTTTGAGATATCTGGGATGAACAGAGACACTTCCAAAGCCCTTCAAGTCCAAGTTCAGCCCTGATAGGAATGGTGGGTGAGAAGTGGTGAAATAGAAAATGTCAAAAATGCTTGGCAATGTAACTGAAGCAACTATCTTATCAGGAATGGGGGAGAGTAAGAGAGGGAGAGGAAGAGAGAGAGAGAGTTTATCGGTCTTCATTCAGAGATTTCCCAGGCAGAGCCGAGTTGGTCAGCTAGTAATGAAATAAGAAAAAGAAGAAATATCTAAAACAAAGAGCATTTGACAAAAACATTTGAACAAAATTCTAATCTACTTTTCTGCCTGTAAGTTGTGTAAACAAGTTTAAAGCCTTTAAGGCAGCTGTCTTGGCACAGTTTTAATTGTTAAAAGCTGATACACTTGAGTACAAACTTCAACAGTCTTATCTCTTAACACAAATAATTGACAGGGTAGATTGCAAATTGTTAACAATGTTTTCAAACAATGAAAAAGTTTGTCAACAGATTTTTAGGAAAGTTTGGATATTAACCTGCTAATTTTGGAAACAATAATTATTCTAACCCTGTCCTGGCTTGACTCTCATGTAATTGCAGCTTAAGCTTTTTTCAATCTCAATTTATTTCTGTCATAAGTTTTTTAAGCTAAGTTATTAAAGAATTGCAGATGTTCTCACTCAATAACTAACTAAAAGGTTGAAGTTCGGTTGGTGCATTAATTATAACAACAACTAAATATCCTGAATTGCTACAATAAAAAAAACTTGTAAAAAGCTCCTGTGTCTACTAATATTTGTTTTGTCAATGGTGATTTGATTTTGTGTGAAAATGTTCTGCAACATCAGCCCCTATATTTCTCTAAGTTTCATGTTTTCTTCAAAGCTCACCCGAAGCAAAACATCTCTATGTACTAATGCTCTACTTTTGTTTTATGAAACAGGAAATGGACCAGCTACATAATTTTAAATAGTAAATTGAAAAAAGCATGTAATTCATGCTATGTTACAATTTAGCTAGTAAAACCACTAAGTGAAAGAATTTTACGACAAAATATTTGCAGGTAAAATGCACAACATTCTACAAAAAATTTAAAAAAGCATTACTTCACAAAAAAATTGTCATTTCCTTAATACTGCCCAAAGGAATATACCATCCAAAATAGATCGTTTATTATAGTCCCTGGAGCTGCAGTGATCCTCGATTGTAGAATTCTAATCTTCAAGAATACTGACAGTGTATGTATATATATATATATATATATATATATATATATATATATATATATATATATATATATATATATATATACATACATATATATATATGTATATATATATATATATATATATATATATATATATATATATATATATATATATATATATATATACATATACTATCAGTATTCTTGAATATTAGAATTCTACCCAAATTAGCTGACTTTCAGTTTCAGATTTATATGTTGTCATACATTAATTATAATTTGAGCATCCAATCAGGATTTTCATGTAAGAAATTGTTTCCATTACTCTACTGCTGGGACAAGCAAACTATATTCTGGTATCACAATTGTCTTGGTATTATTGCACTTGCAAACTATTGTATTCATTAACAATCGAGGATCACTGCAGCTCCAGAGACTATAATAAACTATCTATATTGGATGGTATATTCCTTTGGACAGTATTAAGGAAATGACAATTTTTTTTGTGAAGTAATGCTTTTTTAAATTTTTTGTAGAATTTTGTGCATTTTACCTGCAAATATTTTGTCGTAAAATTCTTTCACTTAGTGGTTTTTACTAGCTAATTTCTACCATAGCATATATATATATATATATATATATATATATATATATATATATATATATATATATGTGTGTGTGTGTGTGTGTATATATACGTATATATAGATATATAGATATATATATGTATATATATACATATATATATATATATATATATATATATATATATATATATATATATATATATATATATATATATATATATATATACATGTATATATATATATATATATATATATATATATATATATATATATATATATATATATATATATATCTGACTCACATCAGGACAGCACCCATTCTTTCAGTAAGAGTCCAGGACATTAGTAATTTGCACACAAAAGTCATAAAAGAATGGGAACCTAGGTACTACGTACATGACTTTTCGCAGGCAGGTGCCTAGCGCCTAACATACCAGCAAATTTTACCCAACTTCCCGACCCATCAGCGTACCAACTGCTAACAGTTCATTCGACTCCTTCGCCATGAGATATGATGGAAATGAACACATGGGAACGTGTTTCATAGAAATAAATTTCTGACTCACATTGGGACCGAACCCCGGTCTTTCGAGTGAGAGCCCAGAGCGTTAGCAATTCGGATGTAAAGGTCATAGAAGAAGTTGTAACCTAAGTACACAGTACTTAGGCTCCAACTTCTTTTATGACATTTTGCATCCGAATTGCTGATGCCCTGGACTCTCGCTCAAAAGACCAAGTTCATCACCAGTCTTTCAACAGACCGGGGTTTGATCCCGATTGATTGATTGATTAATTGAAATTTATTTCACAACTACAGTCAGAAACATGTTCATGTTCCCACGTGTTCATTTTCATATATCTATCTATATATATATATATATATATATATATATATATATATATATATATATGTGTGTGTGTGTGTGTGTGTATAGATATATATATCTGTATGTGTGTGTGTGTAGTCTGTTTCAAATTGGGTGTACCTAAAGGGTCTGAGTTTTTTATGAGCTTATAAATTATTATGTGAAGAAGGAACACACTCCGGAAGTTGTGTCGAATTACAGCCTCAGTCAGTTAGTCTGAAGGCTTCTTCATGCTCTGGCAACCTGCCATTAAGAAACCGGACTCACTGTTCACCAGTAGGTTGCCAGGGAACAATAATGAAACCTTGAAACTTGTGGGCCATGGCTGCAGTCGCAGAGATTTCTGAGAGGGTGACAGATATACTAGCCTTTGGCCATTAATATCTTTTCATTTCAGGTTGGTTAGAAACCTGTTACCCTGAAAAATTTGTCTTTCTTCAACGTGGACCTCTCTCTCTCTCTCTCTCTCTCTCTCTCTCTCTCTCTCTCTCTCTCTCTCTCAGCGAGAATGAACTAAACGTCAGAGCCAAAGGAAAAGTATGCATGCTGTGCAATTATCTACGTAGCGTTTTCTCCCGTAAACAGTTATATCCTTGTGTTTCATGTAGCCCTGGGTACTTAGTCATTCGGAATATTGTATTTTTATGGAACTTTCAGCAGCTTAATAAACAAATAAACATTTTATAATACGTTAGACGTATTATAAAGTGAAGAATTCTGGATGATTATGATATATATTGGTGATATATATATATATATATAAATTATATATATATATATATATATATATATATATATATATATATATATATATATATATATCTATATATATATATATATATATATATATATATATATATATATATATATATATGCGTGTGTGTGTGTATGTTTGCATGTATGTATGTATATCGATTGTATATCGACAACAAGACATTTTCTTAACAACAGGAAAAAAGAAAGCAGTCGCAGCTATGTCTATGTTCTTCTTTAACTTCAGATCAGAGATGAGCTAAGTGGGAATAAAACATCGTCACCGTCAGTTGCTTCACAAACCCACAGAGAAGGCAGCACAGCAGCAGCAGAAAGTGGCTCCCGCTACACCCACTAGGTCACTCACCTGTGACTTGAACAGTATTATGCAGTTCCCAGTGAAAACATCCTGATGAATCTTTTCCTCGAGGTTAAACATTTACCAATTTTAGTCTTTCTAATCCTTCTTACCTCAAATTTATTGCACAAATAATCAATCTCATCTTCTACCAGTTAATGTTATTTGCATTCAACTATAACATTTCACTTCCCAAACACACGCACACACACACATACATACCAATTTTGAATAGGAACCCTCTTCTCTTTTACACTTTCTATGGAGATGATGCTGTCGTCTTCCTTGCTTTATCTAGTTACTGCCACATATCTATCTTGCCATAATCCATTATACAGATACCTGTATAAATTAATCACTTTTATTTTCCTACTATCAACAGTAGCAATCATTTTCTAACATTTGCTTATAATATTTTCCTCATACAATCACTTCAAAACTCTCTCACCAGTCTCTGCAGCTTCTCTTCATATTGACTTCTTCACAAGTTATCATATGCAGTTGTTAGCTACTATACACACCATGAGCAATCCCTTTTCCCAACCCACTTCTTTGCGACTACACCTGCCCTTTCCATGCATTCTCACAACACTGCTCCTATCAAAATGATAAACGTCCATAGAGACATAACACAAGCCTATTAATGGCTCTCAAAACGAATTT
>NC_089748.1:83419149-83479149 GCF_040412425.1 Macrobrachium rosenbergii
TACTACTGATTGTTTCCATGCTAAGAAGGAAGCTGGCCCCTAAATCCTTCACATATTTGGATTTCGTGTTAGACGCTTGTAAGTCCATTTCCAGATCACATTACGTTTACGTTCACCACAGAATTTACCGATTTTAACCTACAAATCTATGAAAGGAACAGTAACAAGCGTCCAGATGATACAAACGGCTGCCAGAGAAATTAAGCAAAGCAAAAAAAAAGAAGAATACTGCCTGAGAACTGCTTAAATTCAAGCTGAAATGCCTGTGAATCGACAGGGATGAACGGAGAGTAAGGGAATGAGAGAAGAACAGCATCACTTCGTCTTTGGTTTTTCTCCCTCGCTCTCTTCTGCAGAGCGAGAGGCTTCGGGATGGGGTCAGGCAGAAAGGCTGCATGGAAGGAAGGCCGAGGAGAAGCATTTCAGGGAGACCAGCAGCACGGGCATTCCCCGTCCTTACGTCACCCAATTAGATTACAGTACTGTATATATACTGTAATTATTCATGGCAGAAGAAATGCGATTCAGCTCTAAAGTGGACTTGCGCCCGATTTTCGAAAATGCTTCTCTTCTCATCTATGATTTGACATTTTATATGTCTGAATTAAAAGAATTCAGTCAATATATGTGGGAATAAACTGTAACATAAACTCTTGTGCATACAGTCATGAAATATATACTGCAGAGTATATATATTTTTTTCATTTCGACTTGAACATCTGCGACTTAATTAGCATAATTAAGCAACAGAATTGTAACTCATCTTAATTTCTGGTAAACGGAGTAAAGATACGAACTGAAATGGAAAGAAACCTTTCATAGCTATTCCACAGGCTTTGTAGTAATGCTGAGAGCACTGAAATTTTCTCATCCGCACAAAGAGCGAATTCTAATCTTAAACTATTGTGAATATTTTCGTGTACAGCTGAACTCCAGATATCTTTATCGGGCTACAGAAGTACATGCTTTGTCCCTATTCAAGATAATGAAATATAGACAATGACCGTTCGGAATTCCCCAAATAAACATTCCAAAACTATGAAAAATGCCCGGAATAAAAATTGCGTTTCCAATCCAATTGCCTAAAATAACTCAGCCGAGATAAACATTTTTTTTTTATCCAAAACGTATGAAAAACATCTTGCGTCCTATCTGATCTGATAATGTAGACATCTGTCACTATTCAAAAGAATTAACAGGATAAATCATACGCAAAAAAAATACTTCTACAGTTTTATAACTAAACGGCTTCGACCGAGTCTAGACAAAGTACAGACAACTGAAACGAACGCACTCAGTCGTCTGGAAGTACGTTGATATATACTAGTAATACAGTTCCAAGTAAGCCCCTGACGCCACATAATCGCGATGGTAAAGTTATCGCTGGTTACTGCAAATAACAAATGACAAGTGTTACCAAGCACACTTTCAGGGAAAGTGATGTGACTGTTAAGGCTTCCATGGAAGAATTCGCCAGAATGCTCTCACCCCATTCTTCACCTTCACCTTGTTAATGAAGAGAATCTTCGACCTTCCCCCTGGCAAAGTCTGCAGTGAAGACAGCGCGAGCAGGCACCTAAGAAATTTCATGTCCAGGTCATCGCTTAGCTAGGAGTAAAGTTTACAGAGTCACAGCATTATTGTTCAAAAATTTAAGCTGTGGCATAATACAGTGTCAGCTTTCTCTCTTGAAAACTGACGTGGTCTTGAAACGAGTAAGAACTTCCGTAACCAAACCTTTAAAGATTCATAATCTTTTATATCTCTAATTCTCTGAAATAAAACTTCGACCCCGAAATTGTATAATAATTTAATATTAACTTGTTACTACTGCAATGAATAATTGTCATAGAATCATGCATACCATGCTCATCTTCTGCAGATTTTTTATTCGTTCAATTATTCTCAATATGCTCCAGAAGAATATGCAACGGGATGTTGTGTCCACACTCATTTTGTTCAATGTCATCGAACTGCCTGACAATTGGACTTTCCCGAGCAAAAAAAAAAATAAAGAAATAAATAAAAACGTCAAGTAACCTACCATCACAAAGAAAATGTTACATTTTTTCAAGAAATACAATTATTTATTTCCTGTACCTACGGTTTTCCCATTTTAACCGTAGCATCGACTTTCAGTTTCAACGTTTCTCTTTTTCTGCATTCATGCCAATAGCTCAGATGAATTCTCTCAACTTGTATTGACACGCCATGTGCTCTCTCTCTCTCTCTCTCTCTCTCTCTCTCTCTCTCTCTCTTGCCCAAAGAAAGCTTAATGTAAGAGAGTCAGATTCCCGAATCGCAGCCCTCTACGCTCTCAGTAACATTTAAATTTCACAGTTTGATATATGAAAATGATTGTTCTCTAGTAATGAACTTTTGAGTCTTCAACTTGAAGGTATGCCGTAACGATGAGAACATCACGATGTAACCATGGCACAGTTCTTGCGCTCGGTGGGTTCAAACCGCGCCGGGGAAACTGAGTGTCGCTCTGTTCAACGATTTATAAACATTTAGTTCAGAAATAACTGGTTCTTTTACTCACAGAATTGAAGAAGATTATTTCAGTTATTTTTAAGTTCTTGTCAAAAAGCTGAAAACGTAGTCTTTGAGATTAACAAAACTGGTCCGAGGGCGATGAAATCTGTCCAGTACCCTTATTTATTATATAACTCCTTTTCACTCTTCCCTCTTCAGCTGCTTCATTCAGCTTATTGGTTGCCCTTTTCTCCACTCATTTATTTTTCGGTCTGCATCTGTGTTTATTCCAATATCTTTCGAGACATGAGGCGAAAGGTATGCTTACGCAAAGGAGATGAAAATTCTATTTTAGAATGTTGGAAAATTGACAACATGAATTGACTTCATTCTTCTCTTCCCTTCTCTTCTCTTCTCTTCTCTTCTTTCAGTCGTCATCTTCCCATGATATCGAGTGCATGAAAACTAGCCTTCGCTTTATTATTCTGTTCGCGGTAAGTACGTGAAGATGACTGCTTCTATTTTCCTTATATTTTCATCAATTAATGCTACGAGAACCAAGTTGACACTTTTGGAATTCCATCTACGAAAGAAATCAGATAAATTCTACAGGAATCCATAAAAACCTAGAATTTCAAAAACCAAATTCTTTTCTTGTTTTTGCCTCCCTCTTCTTCCATTTACGTTCAACAGACACATTACCTCGCCTCCCACTTCTTCTTTTCCCGCATCGTGTCTTCTTCTTCTTCTTCTTCGTCTTCTTTTTTCCTCCATGTGTTGGTCCAAGTCTTTCATATCTGTAAGTGGATCTCCAGGCCAAGTGGTAATAACTCGCCTCTCCTAAACCGGGAAGATCATGATGCACCATATTGTATTATGACTTATAGACTCTCTTAACCTCGAGCCCTTTGTTCATCTCGTGGTTCGATTTTTTCTTCTTCCTTCGTTTTTTCAAGATGTGAGCAATTTTTAATATTTATACAGCCAAATTAATTCCATAAATTCGTTTATTATTTGTTATGAGTTTCAGTCTTTTTATTATTATTATCAAAGGTAAGTTGATCATCTTAAATCATGACTTTGGTTCGTCAAAAAAAGAAAATAAAACAAATAGTAAGATTAGCTTCTGCAGCAGTTAACCTACTGTTCCAGCATACCCAAGCACGGGATTTCGTTCTACTTCTGGCATAGCTTCCATCATCAATATTAAGAGGCACGGAAGAACGGTTAGTGGCGTTTTTCCCAAGCAACTCACGACAAATAAATTACATCACATCAAACTCCGAGACATGACTTTTTATTTCAGTTCGAAGTAATGACTAAAGTTCATTTCCTCCCAAGCGAAAGCTCAGGAACTTTTCTTGGGAGAGAACTTGCCTTTCACAGCCTCCATCGTCGTGACCAGATGAACAAGAGAATAAATCCTTTCATCTTCCTTTTTCATGCTTATATCATTTTTCTTTGTCACAAGGCAAAACGATACTGACAGGTGAAAAGACCCGAGTTGAAAAAAACTGGAAAATACAAATAATCTCTGTGTAGCAGCATATTTCCTTGAACGCCCTTTTGCCTAATTTACTTAAGCCTTGTATGAAGCAAGGAACGCAAGAGGTGGCCAATATTCTTCCAACCTATAGCTCACAAGTACTTCAAGATCTACAGCTAACAAACAGTTGATCTGTCTAAAACTTTCCTCTCACTTCTGTACCTACAGTACAACGGGCAGCTGCAGATGAAGAAATCGTTTGAATGTGTTTGGGTTCTTTCCCAACACACCTAAGAAGACCAGATGTTAATGGAAAAAGTATCAGTATACTAGTGCATACACATTATATATATATATATATATATATATATATATATATATATATATATATATATATATATATATATATATATATATTGTCTGGTTCAAGTACCTGGATATTACACAACTAATCACAGAAGTCAAAAATTTACCTCACTCCAGCCACATACCTGAACTCTCATAACAAAAGAAGTGTGAGGTATCAACAATTAAAAAAGAAATATACAAGAGTAAAAGGGCATCACTCCATCAAACAACTTTAAACTATTTCCCTAGTCTTAATTCACTTCAGCAAAACTAAAGGAACAAAACATGTTTATCACTTTGCCTTATGCACACAATTAATCCTTTTTACTGGCGGTCAATAAATGAAACACTGCTTTTTAAAATTTTTAATATAAAAATTTATTTTTAAATTTAAAATTTATAATTAAAATTCACAGTCTAAAAATTTACTGTTACTTGAAACCAACACAAAATTTAATTGATTCTTGAATTAAATTATTAAACAAAACTAAATCAAAAAACTTTAATTTATCAAGCAATTAAACTAATCAAGCAAAATTTAAACTATCAAGAATTACTCAAGGTTTTAAAAGAAAATCTTAAAAAATGAAAATTAAATCAGGTATGCAATTTTAAATTATCATGAAATATTTAAAGGGCTAATTAAATAATTGTTAAATCACCAATATATAAAATGTGAAAAATCAAGAGATAGCACACACAAGAAAACACAAAAATACACAAAAGATTTATGAATAATTTCACTTAGGCGAAATTTCTCTTTATACCATGGTAATAATAAGTAAAATTCACTTTACCTTACACAAGTTTATGAAAACCTTTGCAAAATTTTAAGAGGTGCTAAAGAAACGAGCAGGAGAAAGTTACTGCTGATTTATTGAGGACACAGGCAGTTTATATAGCGGCAGACTGACGTCACGCCGAGGAATACAATGAGAACCATGTGACCTGAGGTCAATAACATTTAACAATAAATACAATGAATAAATACACTCTGAGTTGCAAAAATGGACATTAATGAAGTTGACGACATGCTGATACACGAACAAAAGAAACATATGCCATACAAGCTAGTAATAGGTAAAGATTTGCATAGATCAGTTTAAATGATTGGGTATGGCTGATCCTGCGTGACCCGTTATCCTAGGAGCGGCATAGAAAATGGGTCGCCATCATAGAAGACCCGCTTGGCGGGGACTTTACAAAATCACAGCTGCTTTAGATTCACAAAACACACTTTTTTTTGTCGGGCAACATTACCAATTTTCCTAAAGTCAGACTTCAAAAGTTAAGATTAACACCAGTGACCACAAATATTCTGCGTTAATAACTTCTCTCTTTTGAGAAAGAGAGAGAGAGAGAGAGAGAGAGAGAGAGAAAGAGAGAGAGAGACAACCAATATGAACGGTCTCTGAAATCAGAATGAGCAGATTTTTGGATTCCAGAATGAAATTAAATAATCATATGACGTCATTAAGGCATTTTGAGAACGAGATATGAGAGAAAGTTCTAGAAGAAGGAAAGTGACGTCACTTCCAGCAAAATGTTTTGAACGCAATCAGGACATTACATGATGTAATCGATCGAGATATGTACTCTTACTCTCAAAAGGGGATACATGATTCAAAACAAAAAAAAATCATACGGGATGGAACCAGAACAATACGTGATCAGAGCAATGTATGAAACATTGCGAAATCATTTGTCTTCTTCTCATATAGGACAAAGCTTTTACAGAAATCTTTACACGATCAAAAAGACTGCAACTGGCTAATTATGACTGGTATGTTTTAAAAACAAAACGAAAAACCCAAGTTGGTTTCCAGAACAGAGCAGCGATTCTTATCTCGACTAGTCAGCGCTTTATCTTTTGCGATGACAGCTGAAGTGAAACAATCCTTCCCATGACACACATGTTCCTCATATACTACGTTACTATCGAAAATGTATTATTAATTCTAAATTATGCTGTTATCTAAATCATCAACTCTTTTGAGATCTAACATTACACTACATACAATATTTCAACAATTATTACTATTCCACATAACACATGATAAATAGAAGGGTAAATAGGATGATATACATATTACAAGGCAACATCATGAATATATATATATATATATATATATATATATATATATATATATATATATATATATATATATATCCTGGTGCAGGTGGTTCTTATGACTCCACATTTATTACTTTACTCTAAAATGGCCTTGCAAGATACCCAGGACATATAAAACACAAACAAAAAGGAGTTGTACAAGGAGCGGAGGGCTCTTACTCAAAGGGAAGTGCATGAAACACGTGGATACAAAAATAGTTATATTCTTATAAAACACAAGATCAAAGGGAAATTAACTGAAACACGTTAAATTGCTGCTGCCGAGGTCCTCCCGAAGGGGGGGGGGGAGCTTGGGAATGCCAGGAACACGAACCAAGGAAAATTCTGCTACGGCCGTCCTTCTGAAACGATATTAGGACCCAGGTTACAAATCTAATGCTGGAATTTGGGGAATGAATTACTCGGGTGTGCGCGGAAGGTGCTAAGGGCTTCCCCGAGGCGTTACTTGTGACTCAGAGGAAAGAAGCAGTGAACACGTGGGCCGGGATTAAACCAAGAAACATCAGGGAATACAAAGTTATAGGCCCAGAAGTTAATCAATGCACAACGGCGAAGTAACATGACTAGCAACTCGTTTTGGGTACTTTACCACATTGTAGGGGCGTGAGGCTGACATCGTCTTCTGCCAGGGACCACGTGTGGGAGCGTCGACAAAAGGGCCTCCTTCACCAAGGTACTGCTTCAAGTCGTAGATTGGGGCGGAAAAAGGGCGCCCTTGGGATGATGAAAAGGCCGCAGTTGGGTATCCGCTCGTGTTTGGGACTTGCAATCCCCACTTGCACTGGCTGCTGGCCACGTGGTTGGGATACAGAGCAAAGGGCCGTTAACTTCCACGTGGCGACGAGGGAAAGAGTGGGGGACGCGAGATCTGCACTCGTGACCTCTTTCCTTTAACTACTGGCTGTGTGTGAGAAAGAGCTGTCCTCGCCCTGGCCTTTTATTGCTTCTGGACAGGGGTGGGGGCGATGCCCTGACCCAGGTCACGCTTCTATATCAAAGAAAACGGCTTCCTCTTCTGTACCTGTACCAAAGAAAACGATGCAAAGCCAGTTTTACTGCCCAGGCAAAAAGATTACATCTTTGAGCTCTTATACCCTGACTTCCACTGGTTCAAACTAACCCAAGCCAGTATCCACTACTTCTCATAGGTTCAAAATAGACAACCTATCTATCAGCCGACAAGCAGAAGAGGCGCTTTCATAAGCGTATTTTGGTGCTAATCTTTACAGCTTCCCGGCAAGATGATATTTACACCTATAAACGCGGATGCGAATATCGATAACAGCAAAATGAGCGAAGAAAACGTTTCGACTTGACTCTATCTTCTGCTTTGCTACAACTGTTACTTTACTTTATTTGCAAAACTCTGTTGCCACACTGATCAATAACAAATTGAAGGTTTACTTTAGGAGCAGAGTGCAATTTAGAATATACAATACAAGGGTGAACTTACTTGCAAATTAATTATTGCTCAAATACTTCATAAGTACTGATTCTACCCATTCTTTATTCGTTTTACTTTACTGGGGTAATAAGGCGCTCAAAAGAAAATAGACCAAGAACACTTCCAAATTACAAAATAACAACAACAACAAAGTAAAACATACAAGGCAGGATTTAAAAGGAAAACGAATGTAAACCAACTGACTTCTTAATGCTATCCTGGAAATTACATGCAGGCTATTGGTTGTGCCTTGAAGAGGCGGCATAAGTGACAATACACTGTGGGTTTTAAATAATATCCCCTTTACCCGAAATTGTAATAACAAAATTCAATTCTCCTTTTTTAATCGAAATACAATTGTTCATAAGCTCGACGAGCATAGCTAATATCTCCCACGAAGGCTAAACTGAAGGGACAGTAGTCTGACAGCTGCGAGGCAAAGAGATTATTCGCGGGTTTTAATTCGCTTCTTAAACAACACTAAATTTTTCGTCTGCAGCTTACAACTCGGGTGTAAGCTATAAATAGACTACTCGACGTATGAATGGGAGGATAAACAAATGAAGGGGAAAATGGACAAGGATAACATTCTCCACAAGGATAACTCAATAAAATGTAAAAAAAAAAAAACTACACAGAATGACAAACGAAGGACGTGATTTCTTACTAAGGCGGGCTACACGCGGGGGATTAAAAAGGGCAACGTTAAAATTCGTAAGGGCAGGAGTCTTGTGACTCGAGATTCGTTAACAAATAGAGGAAAAGATTAAATGCAAGAGTAAATAATATACACAGAAAACGAAGGATAACAGAGTAAGTTTATGTATTAATCTAACTTCCGTCGCCAATAGACGACGGTCAGAGCTAACTCTCAGCCCAAGGGCTGGGAAAGGAAACCCAAAGGGCGCAACCCTTTCAGGAAGAGCTGACAAACCTGCCTTGTGCCAAAGGACGGGCGTAAGGGCGTGCCACTTCCCACTCTGTCTCTCTTACTGCTTCAAAATAAAATGATTAATGCATTTTTAAAAGGGATGATATCTCATATGTTAACTGCCGCTTGCGGTGGTAAGTAAGGGAAAGTGTGAAGGAAAGATCGATAGAGAAGGATGAGGGATAGAAATTCCAAAGGAAAGGAAGAAGGTAGCGGAAGGCCTTGACATCCTCTCCTGGATGAAAGGTGCCAAGACGTTCAAAAGATGAAGATGGTGGCCCTATGCCAAGTTTGCTGGGGGCCAGAAGAGCTCTCGAGCTCGTTGTGGACTACCTGCATCGCCCACACCCGTGGTGACTCTGCCGCGAACCTCTCCTCCTTGGACCGTTGTCCTTGGCCGGGGAATCAGGGGCCCGAAGCCAAAGGGCGGCAAGGGGTGCCATCTGGGTCAGCTGCTGCGACAACTGACCCAGGAATTTGTTCGCCATCTCGGACATTAACCGGCGCAGTTCGCAGAGTTCATCGGCCCAGGAAGGCGGGGCAGAATCATGATTTCATGCGGAGGAATCTGCGGCGGCGGCGAGAGAGGGGACGGCAGGAGGCGGGGTTGACTTGCATGCAGGGGCGACCAGCTCAGGCACTGACATTGGCACGGCGCTGGTAGCGATGTGGTGGTGGTCTCGTCTGCCTGAAAGGACGGAGACTGGCACTGCTCAGTGCGCCCTAAGTGGCACTGGCAGAGGAGTTGAAAACCGAGATTCTCCTGAAGGGAGATCTGGCTGAGGGCCTCGGCACTGGTACGGATGCCGTGCCGGGCACTGGACTCGGATTTGAATGATTAATTGGGGAATGGGGACCCCGGAATGGTTGTGGTTTGGAATGGGTCGTAAGTCTTAGCCCAGGAGGACGTCATAGCCTCCTGGAATGTTTCACTCGGTGAGACGAAAGGTTCCTGGCTCTGTGGGGTCGGGTGACCCTCAGTTGGACCGTAGGGAGGATCATTTGAAATCGTTTGGTGCCCTCACGGTGACGAGCTTGCGTCGGTCTATTATAGCTCCATAGGGAACTTTGTCCCTCCTTATGAGGGAAATTTGCGCGCCAGAGTCGTCAAATGCCTTGACCTGGCATGCTGAGCATTTTACCTCGAGGAGGTGCCCACATAGATGGGACCCTCGGCAGGAGGGCCTGGAGGACTCGGGATTCGTTACTGCCAGGGCGATGGCAGGATTTCCTGCCTTATTATTTCTGGGCATTTTGCCCATGAGGAAGAGTGGCCATAAACCTTGCACGCCGTGCAAAGGTTTGGCTGAAATCTCTTCGCACTGCCCGGCAGAGGGTGCAGGAGACTTATTAGGGGTTGTCCGGGAGAGAGACGCGGGTGGTTTACTGGCATTGCTCTTTGGCATGCCCGATCTTTTTACAGAACCCGCTTTTCGGGCTTCTGTGATTGCCCATTCTTCGGCGGAGGGGCACCCGAAGGAAGCGGGCGGAGTTATTTTGCGCTGCAGGAGCTCTCCTGGGGTGATGGGTGTCCCAGAGATCCGCTATTGGCAGCACTCAGCTAAGGTTGGGGCTCCTTCTCGGCGATGTGCGTGGCGAGGGCCGGGTGTAGAGTAGGAAGTTCTCTATTTGTATTTGTTCGATTGCCTGCGTTGAGGGTCGTAACCACCACGGACTCGAACCATTTGGCACGGGCATGCTCGGACTGGTATACCCAGTCTGCCCAGGTCTGATTGGCCTCTTCACTAGCCAGCGCCAGCACCTCCTCCAGCATTCAGGGTTATCTTGTGCGCCTGGCGATAGTCTGGCGGACGACCTCCCAATTTCCCTGCTCCTCCGGCGGGAGGGCTCTGTAGGCAATCAGGGCCATCCTCCCAGGAACTTGCCCAACACCAGGAGAGTTCGGCGGCACTCAGGGGCAGGCCTTTAACACTGTCTCGGCGCTGTCGAGCCACACCTCGGCTCGGCCTCAAAATCCACTTTGGCATGCAGGCGATAGCCTGGCTGAAGGCACTCATTCCCTGGGGGGCAGGTGGAGGCGAAGGGCGACTCTGTTGCAGCATCGCGAGTTCATGGGCACGCTGTTTGTCCCTTTCTTCCCTCTCGGCTTCCCATTCCTGTCTCGCGGCTTCTTCTCGTTTCTCCTGAGCCTGTCTTTCTGCTTCTCGTTCCTGTCTCTCTGCCTCTTCTCGTTTCTCCTGAGCCTGTCTTTCTGCCTCTCGTTCCTGTCTTTCTGCCTCTCGTTCCTGCCTCTCTGCTTCTTCTCATTTCTCCTGAGCCTGTCTTTCTGCTTCCTCTCGTCTCTCCTGAGCCTGTCTCTCTGCTTGTATGGCATCCATCCTCTCTGTACCCAGTCTCTTAGTTCTCTCCCCGAAAGGCCGAGTTCCTTCCCTGAGGACATGAAGAACTTGGGGAAATCCTCGCTCTGCTGAGACCGTGTCGGGACATTTTGCAGGTGGGAGAGGACGCTAGTGACACACAGAATTAATTTCCCAGAGCTGTTGGGGACGGAATTTTTGAAATTTTCCCCAAGGACGTATGAATGGTCTCGATTTACCGACAAAATGGAGCAGGCTGATTGGTCTCCGATTTACCGATGATTAACAAGTGATTGGTCTCCCAAGGTACCGACAAAACGGGTTTGGTTGGGGACGATGATTAGCAAATGATTGGTCTCCCGATTTTACCGATTTACGGAGGCGGGCTGATTAAGCGGCGATGATGAACAAATGATTGGTCTCCCAATTTACCGGACGGCGGGCTGATTGGGGATGACGATTAGCAATGATTGGTCTCCCGATTTACCGACGGAGCGGGCTGATTGGGGACGACGATTAGCAATGATTGGTCTCTGATTTACACCGACGGAGCGGGCTGATTGGGACGACGATTAGCAAATGATTGGTCTCCCAAGGATTGTAGCGACAAGCGGGCTGACTTGGGGACAAGACAGGGGAATGTATAGGTCTCCTAATTACCGATGAAACTGGCTGATTCGATTTAGGGACTAGATTGGGACAAGACAGGGATATATAGGTCTCCCGAATTACCGACGAAACGGGCTTATCTGGGGACTGAATGGAAAATGAATTGGTCTCACCAACTTACCGACGAAGCGGGTTTATTGGGGACAAGAATAGAATATATAGGCTCCCTAGAATTTCCGCACAGACGACGTCTGATTAGCGAGGGCGCTAGTTTTACTGACTTATGGGAGAAGTGTTATTCTCAAGGGCAAGTAGGTGGGTGGCCATCCCACATTCATAACAGACAGGCAACACACACAGCCGTAGTAAAAGCACACAACAAAACACAAAAAAAACAGAACAATATATGATGTCAGACCCCCAATAATGCAAAACAATTTGGTAGAGCGAGGAAAATCAAACAAACAAATTTTTACACATTCCTAACTGGGCCACGAAATGACGGTCCAAGGTCGTGTCTCGGTGTGTTTATCTTATAGGCTGTCTGCGCCGAATGAATGAAGTAAACAAAGCTCCGGGACTTCCCCGAACTGGGGGAACAGACGACGGTTGTTGACCCTTTTTCGTCCTTGGCGGATAATATATGCTTTAACTCCTATTTCTAAAACAAGAGAGAGTAAAATGAGTCAAGCGATGCTAGTCTGACTTGCAAACACGTGGTTTCCGTCGAGGTTCTCGCGCCTATCTAAGGATTCGGTTTCGAAATCACTCGTTTCTACAGGGAGGAATATGCGCACTATTCCTTTAATGATTTAGCACCTATATAACCTAATTGAATGGCATGCAAGCCGCGTGCAAAGGCTTCCAAAGCTAAGTTTCGGCGATTCTCTCTCTCGTTTTCCTCTGACATGCGCCCTACTATAAAAAAAATTCTTAAGGTTAGTCACGTTTGCTAAAGCGTCCTACGCTAAATAAACACAGTTTACTTACGCAGAATTTCCTTGGCCTGTTGCACTGGCTTTTCAAAGGTTCGTAATCTGTCTCGTATCCAGCTTAGCTGAGCTAATTGCTGATTTCACAAATTTGCAACACAAACAACAAAGGGAAGAGGGGATGCAATCATTGAGAATCACTGGTCAGGTCGCCATTTTTATATGTTTCCTAGTGCAGGTGGTTCTTATGACTCCACATTTATTACTTTACTCTAAAATGGCCTTGCAAGATACCCAGGACATATAAAACACAAACAAAAAGGAGTTGTACAAGGAGTGGAGGGCTCTTACTCAAAGGGAAGTGCATGAAACACGTGGATACAAAAATAGTTATATTCTTATAAAACACAAGATCAAAGGGAAATTAACTGAAACACGTTAAATTGTTGCTGCCGAGGTCCTCCTGAAGTGGGGGAGCTTGGGAATGCCAGGAACACGAACGAAGGAAAATTCTGCTCTGGCCGTCCTTCTGAAACGATATTAGGACCCAGGTTACAAATCTAATGCTGGAATTTGGGGAATGAATTACTCGGTGTCGCCTGAAGGTGCTAAGGGCTTCCCGAGGCGTTACTTGTGACTCAGAGGAAAGAAGCAGTGAACACGTGGGCCGGGATTAAACCAAGAAACATCAGGGAATACAAAGTTATAGGCCCAGAAGTTAATCAATGCACAAAGGGCGAAGTAACGTGACTAGCAACTCGTTTTGGGTACTTTACCACATTTGTAGGGCGTGAGGCTGACATCGTCTTCTGCCAGGGACCACGTGTGGGAGCGTTGACAAAGGGCCTCCTTCACAAGGTACTGCTTCAAGTCGAAACTGGGGCGGAAAAGGGCGCCCTTGGGATGATGAAAGGCCGCCAGTTGGGTATCCGCTCGCATTTGGGACTTGCAATCCCCACTTGCACTGGCTGCTGGCCACGTGGTTGGGATACAGAGCAAAGGGCCCGTTAACTTCACGTGGCGACGAGGGGAAAGAGTTGGGGCAAGGTCTGCACTCGTGACCTCTTTCCTTTAACTACTGGCTGTGTGAGAAAGAGCTGTCTTCGCCCTGGCCTTTTATTGCTTCTGGACAGGGGTAGGGGGGGGCGGCGATGCCCTGACCCAGGTCACGCTTCTATATCAAAGAAAACGGCTTCCTCTCCTGTACCTGTACCAAAGAAAACGATGCAAAGCCAGTTTACTGCCCAGGGCAAAAGATTACATCTTTGAGCTCTTATACCCCTGACTTCCACTGGTTCAAACCATCCCAAGCCAATATCCACTACTTCTCACAGGTTCAAAATAGGCAGGGGCCTATCTATCGGCCAAGCAAAGCAGAAAGGCGAGCTTTCATAGCGTATTTTGGCGCTCTTTTACAATATATATAATATATATATATGTATATATATATATATATATATATATATATATATATATATATATATATATATATACATATATATATATATATATATATATATATATATATATATATATATATATTTTACATATATTTTTACAGATTGGGGTCTCGTTGGAGGAATGCAAGGGGTTTTTATCAAGTTACTACCATAAGGCCAACAGAGAATACCAACCTGCAACAAAATGAAGGAGGAAAATGGATAACTTACCTTGATTTTACCATTAGTTAATCAGGGATTGGAAGGTCGCCATGTGAAATGAGTATCTAGTTACATTAAATTGAATTTATTTACAAAAAAAACAATCAAGAAAGTAATCTGGAAGGCTGATGATACAGCAATTTAGCACAGATAATGGAAAATGCAAAATGGCAATGCACAGCAAATCTCAACATATGACGAGTTAATTTTATCTTGAATGATTAGGCTCTCTTGTATGCAATGAAAGGGGGGAACAGGTTATTGCCCCACCGGACTGTGGACCAGGGAATTCTTGCGGTTATAGGAAATGGCAGTACTTTTAAGATGATTTGAGTTCACAAGTCTGGATCGACTGAGCAGAATAGTAGCGGGGACGCCGGAAGAGAATCCAGGATTAGCATTCCACACAAAGGAATTTCTCTCACACTAGGCTAAACAATGCACCATGGAGGAGTTGATTAATTCATTTTAATTAGCCTGTGGTAACACTATAGAGGGAGTAATCTACTGCTGATCACTGAACTGAACTAGATTTAGTTTAGGACAAGTCATGGGAGTGAATTTTGGGCTGCTTTGGCGGTAGGTCCTTAACAAAGGGGGTTTGGTTTGGAGAATGAAAAGTGAAAATTTGAAAAAATAAAAAGAGAGAAATCACTGAGAGGAAAAGGACTGGCTAGAGGACTAATTGCTTCTGACATACCTTGAAGCCTGTGGATGTGAGCGCTCAACATGCAGGACTGGCCGTCCGTTGCTTCTTAGCCTCTCCAGGAGAGAAAAAAGGAGTGGAGAGGGATGCGACTTTCTGTGTCACGGTCTGGGTTCTGAATGCGTTGTTTACAACAGGCGAGATGCTCCTCTGGTGGTGCTTTCTTCTGTCGGCAGAGGTCAGTCATCTGCAAAATAGTCACACAGGCAGCAAAAAAAGGGTGTAAGAAAATAGGTCTTAGGGTTAGGTACTTAAAGGTTAAGTTCCTAGTCTACCTCACAGCCTGGCTTCACCTCTATACACCAACGGACAGGCATCAGCTACTGAACACGTGATTGGGGGGGTCAAAGGGGGTGCTATTGTCCTACCTGAGTTCAAAATAGGCCGCTAGTCTTCTTTCCCGCCAGTAAGTCTAGCCCACCAGTTAACTGAGATGTGTTTTTGTTCAGAAATTCGAATTATTATTTGGCTGGCTATGAGGGAGGAATAAAAATACGTGAGTATATATATACAGTATATATATATATATATATATATATATATATATAAATATATATATATATATATTATATATAATTGTACTAGCTGACCACAGTCTATGTGTAGGGGAGGGGAATAGGGAAGGGAGGGGAAGGGGAGAGGAAGAGGAGGAGGAGAGGTGGAGGGCTAGGGGAGGGGAGAAGGAAAAGGGGGAGGGGTTTGTCATGACGGTCAGACTGACAGTTCTTTTTTCATGCGAACGTTCACCCTTCGAGCAGACGTATGTGAACTGACAAACATTATTGTGGTAACTGTCTCTTTTGTCCATATATTCCTGCAATGTCCGTCCCTTTTATCCAGATATTACTATGATGACTGTCCCTTTTATCCAGAAATTACTATGGTAACTGTCCCATTTATCCAGGTATTACTGTTCTGTCTGTCACTTTTATCCAGGTATTACTGTACTGCCTGTCCCTTTCATCCAGAAATTACTGTGAAGTCTGTCCCTTTTATCCATATATTCCCATACAGCCTGTTCCTTTTATCCAGATATTATTGTGGTGACTGTCCCTTTTATCCAGGTATTAGTAGTCCTTCATAAAGAAGGCATTGTGCTTACCCCATATAGAAAATGGGAAAAAAGCACATTAAAACGAAGAAGGAGAAGTGTGGTGACTGTCCATTTTATCCATGTATTACTGTTCTGTCTGTCCCTTTTATCCAGGTATTACTGTGGTGACTGTCCATTTTATCCATGTATTACTGTTCTGTCTGTCCCTTTTATCCAGGTATTACTGTGGTGACTGTCCATTTTATCCATGTATTACTGTTCTGTCTGTCCCTTTTATCCAGGTATTACTGCACTGCCTGCCCTTTTATCCAGAAATTACTGTGATGTCTGTCCCTTTTATCTATATATTCCTGTACTGCCTGTTCCTTTTATCCAGATATTACTGTGGTGACTGTCCCTTGTCTCCAGGTATTACTGTGCTGTCTGTCCCTTTTACCCGGGTATTACTGTGGTGACTGTGCATTTTATCCAGGTATCAGTGTGGTGACTGTCCTTTTTATCCAGGTATTACTGCAGTGACTGTCCCTTTTACCCAGTTATCAGTATGGTGACTGTCCATTTTATCCATGTGTTACTGTGATGGCTGTCCTTCTTATCCATGTATTAATGTACTGCCTGAAACCTTTAAACAGGTATTACTGTACTGTCTGTCATCTTTAACCAGGTATTACTGTAATGTCTGTCCCTTTTATCCAGATTTTACTGTGGTAACTGTTCCTTTTACCCAGATATTACTATACTGTCTGTCCCCTTTAACCAGTTATTACTGCTCTGCCTGTTCACCTTAACCAGGTATTACTGTTTTGTCTATCCCTTTTATCCAGATATTACTGAGGTGACTGTTTCTCTCAGACTGGTACTACTGTTCCATCTGTCCCTTTTTATCCAGGTATTACTGTGGTGATTGTCCCTTTTATCAAGGTATTACTGTAGTGACTGTCCCTTTTATCCTGGTATAACTGTACTATCTGTCACCTTTAACCAAGTATAACTCTTCTGTTTGTCCCTTTTATCCAGGTATTGCTGTGGTGACGGTCCCTTTAATCCAGATATTACCGTTCTGCATGTCCCTTCTATCCAGGTATTACTGTGGTGACAGTCCCTTTTATCCAGATATTACCGTTCTGCATGCCCCTTCTATCCAGGTATTACTGTGGTGTCTGTCTCTTTTATCCAGGTATTACTGTGGTGACTGTCCCTTTTATCCAGGTATTACTGTGGTGACTGTCCCTTTCATCCAGGTATCACTGTAGTGACTGTCCCTTTTATCCTGGTATTACTGTACTGTCTGTCACCTTTAACCAAGTATTAATCTTCTTTTTGTCCCTTTTATCCAGGTATTACTATGGTGACGGTCCCTTTATCCATATATGACTGTTCTGCCTGTCCCTTCTATCCAGGTGTTACTGTGGTGTCTGTCTCTTTTATCCAGGTATTACTGTGGTGGCTGTCCCTTTTATCCAGATATTACTGTGGTGACTGTCCCTTTTATCCAGGTATTACTGTGGTGACTGTCCCTTTTATCCTGGTATTACTGTACTATCTGTCACTTTTAACCAAGTATTACTCTTCTGTTTGTCCCTTTTATCCAGGTATTATTGTGGTGATGGTCCCTTTTATCCAGATATTACTGTTCTGCCTGTCCCTTCTATCTAGGTATTGCTGTGGTGTCTGTCCCTTTTATGCAGGTATTACTGTGGTGACTGTCCCTTTTATCCAGATATTACTGTGGTGACTGTCCCTTTTATCCAGGTATTACCGTGCTGTCTGTCACTTTTATTCAGGTATTACTATTATGACTCTCCCTTTTATCCAGAAATTACTGTGCTGTCTGTCTCCCTTTAACCAGGTATTACTGTACTATCTGTCCCCTTTATCCAGGTATTACTCTGGTGACAGTCCCTTTTATCCAGATATTACTGTGGTGACTGTCCATTTTATCCAGGTATTACTTGCTGTCTGTCCCCTTTTATCCAGGCATTATTGTGATGATTGTCCTTTTTATCCAGGTATTACTGTAATAACTGTCCCTTTTATCCAGGGAATACTGTGGTGGCTGTCCCTTTTATCCAGATATTACTGTGCTGACTGTCACTTTTAACCAGGTATTACTATTCTGTCTATCCAGATATTACTATGGTGGCTGTCCCTTTTATTCAAGTATTACTATGATGAATGTCTCTTTTATCCAGACAGTACTGTGGTGACTGTTCATTCTATCCAGATATTACTGTGATGACTGTCCTTTTATCTACTTATTATTGTGCTTTCTGTCACCTTTAACCAGGTATTACTGTGATGTCTGTCCATTTTATCCAGGTATTACTTTAGTGATAGTCCCTTTTATCCAGATATTACTGTGGTGACTGTTCCTTTTATCCAACTATAACTGTGCTGTCTGTCCCTTTTATCCAGGTATTACTGTGGTGACTGAAAAGCACTTTCAAAATTATATTTCTATGGTCTCGAGTACATGAAACAAAGTGTGGTGAACCCATAGAGTTTATTTACCTCATAAGTTACAAAGGAAAGGGGGATGGGGATAGCGGAAGGGAGGGCTATGGGTTTGAAACCTACACTATTATCTAAGCTGGGTCAGATGACGGCCAAGTGCCAAATTTTGTCTAGATTGGTCAAGCAGTTTGGATTTCTAAAGCACACAAAGTTGTATACATACATACATACAAACATTCACCTTTATACATAAGATATATATGTATGTATATATATACATATATATACATATATATATATATAATATATATATATATATATATATATATATATATATATGATACTGGGGTGGTCAAAGTCACTGCCTATCATTGCTTCTAAACCGATCTACAGTTCAAACCCTGGCCAGCACACAAACACTTATCAATTATAATATCCTTTGGGTGCAAGTTATTCCCAAGTATAGCCTACTGAATTCGATATTAAATGATATTCACTGGTTTACATTTAAGAATACAAAAAATCAAGCATATTTAAGAGACAATTTCATATATATTTGTATACTAGCTGACCAATCCAGCACTGCCTGGAAAAACTCTGAACGACATTTGATAAACTATCTCTCTCTCTCTCTCTCTCTCTCTCTCTCTCTCTCTCTCTCTCTCTCTCCTCGCTAACAACCCCTCTTCTCTCTCTTCTTCTCCTCTCACTCTCTTTCTCACTCTCTCCCAACACACCCATTCACTATTATAGAATTCAACAACCTGAGGCCAGGTATTCATGATCAAATTTACCTGTCATTTCTTCTGTCAGTTCATTTCACTGTTATTTCCATGTGATATAGACAATTTGGTATAGGCCTAGGCCAGTGATGTCTTTTTATGATATGTGTTACCATAATGAAAGTAAACTTCACTGTCCAATTCATAAAAAACTGAGGGTTTGGTTCAGTTTTTTATCAACTGGACAGTGAAGTGGCCGTCATTCTAATTTAAACTCATTCATTAATATTGTATGAGAAATGACGTCTTTTTTTAATAAGAAATATTTAGTCTATACTATGTTACACCTTTTTACTTCTCAGTTTCATATTAAGGAAAAAAAAGTTGCAAAGCACTTTCCTTTATGGCTAACTTCAATTCGTGATACGTATTCTTTATATTGGTTTCAGGGTCGTTTTAACAATGCATAATAAATTACATCTCATTATCTTTACAATGACATCACATTCCTTAATTGTATAAACTTGGTCAGTTCATACAATAACATAATCATGAATCAAAAAAATCTTTCTCTTCTTGGAGAGATATTAGGCAATCGGTTACTTATTGTTTTGAATAAATACGTGTTGATAAAAGATAGAAATGAATATATGTTATTCTAATATATAACCATAAACAATTATTTTATTTTCCTAAATTATAGATATACTATTCCTTGCTGTATGATTACATTAGCAAAAGGTATGAATTGACTTGTGTAAACTGTGAGCACTTCGAGTTACGCGAAGTGCAGTAGTTGCCATTTCTTAATTTAATCCCTTTTTGCAACTAATGCATTTACCCTCCAAGTGCCTTTCGGAAAAGATTTCCAAATGTAATGATCTACATTCCTGTACTGTAAAGTTTTAATCTAGAATTTTCAGTCATTATCTTCCAGGTAATCAGTATCAAGCAATGTGAAAAGAAACTTATCTTCTGTGTGCAGTGAAGTGTTTTGCCAATTCGCACAATAATTACTTCCAACCATCAACCAATGGAATTTGAACACTGCATCGGTTGACGGCGTGATATTTCCATTATTCCAGGCCTCATTTAAACCGGCTTTATAACGAAATAGATCAACGTAACATCACGAATTAGTCACTATAGCGAATTCCGAAGATAAAAACGAAGAAGAAACTGACGAATTAATGAGGAAATTCGCATTGTCGGCTACCATAGTCTGAGAATTTGCAGTAGGAGGAGTTTAATGACATCATCAGAAAACTTGGAGCTTTCCATCAAGCAACTCGTGACTCCCAGAACGTTACTGAAGAAAAGGTGGATTAAAATGAAAATTTCGTTTGTTTTGTCTGGGTTTGTATGTAATTATAAGGTCTGACTGCTGTGGTGGTAGAAGTTATATTTTGAATTATGCTTTATGACTGAATGAAAGTAATTCTAATACAGTCAGCACATCTGTTTAATTTTTTAGATGTACTGAACTGATTATATGGTTTGCAGTGGGAGGAGTTTAATGAAATCATACGTCTGACAGCACCTGAAAAAAAGTTAGAGCAAGAGGTGAAAAATGAGAGTAAACCCAGAAAACTGAAGGAAAAGGTGACGTAACACGAAAATTTCATTCGTTTTGTCTGTCTGTATGTCTGTCACAGGGTAAGGGTTTGATTTTGATTTATAAACCTTTCTAGGGTGACACAGAGGCCGTGTGCAAAATTTTGTCTAGGTCTATTGAGCGGTTCAGATTTCTATAGTGGCCAAACAAATATTCACTTTATATATTAGATATACTGTATATACTTGTTTTTGTGTGTGTATATATATATGTGTATATACACATGTATGTATTTATGTGTATATACACACATATATTATGTATTAACTTTTAAATAAAAAGCATTAGCCTAATTAAAAATACTTAAATTTTAATATACATATATATATATATATATATATATATATATATATATATATGTGTGTGTGTGTGTGTCTGTATATTTACTGTACATACACACACACACACACACACACATATATATATATATATATATATATATATATATATATATATATATATATATATATATATACATACATATATATGAGATAAAGATCTCACTGTGTATATTACCATGTATATTACTATGTAAGTAAAGGAATTACAGTCAAAATCAAAATGTAGCAAATCGCCATCTGGCATATTTCATTTTACGTGTAATATTGGAAAATTCATTGAAGTATTTCCAAAGTATATGCAAATTAAATGTAGCTTATACTATGTCTCATAAACCCTTTAAAGTACAGTCACATCCGTCTTCAAAATCATCTGGCAGAGTTTTACTACTCCAAACAGTCTCTCTCTCTCTCTCTCTCTCTCTCTCTCTCTCTCTCTCTCTTTACCAGCTTTTGAGCACAATTTCCCAATATTTCTCCCTTATTTCTTTATTGCAAACCTATGTTCGAAGTCTCCTTTGGTGAGCACGGGGAATCACATTCACATAAGAGTGGAAAGATGTAGCAGATTTGTAGACACAAGGTAGTTTTGCACTGCACGTGCAAGTGCTCGTCTACACGGTGCATATCTTCGTCCGTCTGCACTTAGTAAGTCTGCGTATCAACAAAGGATCAAATCACAAGTTTGTCCATTTAAAACCATTTCTATGCGTTCATTTCTAGTAAGTATTCTTGAAATTCAGAAAAACTTTGTGGGAACCGAAAGCAGCTGACCTTTACACGGCGTGATACATGCTAATTAGGTCCTACAGGAGACATACGAAGGTCCATAGAGTTAGCAGTGCTGACTCTTAATTATTGCAATTAGATGCCAGACTTGCAATTAGTTTTTCTCGTCCCTCGGAAATGTATGCGATCCATTATGTAAATTAACACAAATTGATGTATAGTGTGCGTCTTACCTTTACATTCAACTAGATTTTTCAAAACGGAATACCGTTCCATGTTCCTTTTGGCCCCTACAGTATTCGTTGAATGGCTGCAAAATCAATGGTATTATATATTCACCACTTCTTCTGCGTAGAGGGAAATTCGTTCAAACAGAAACATCAACAACAACAAAATTATATGACATGAGGCTTTTCTGAATAGGCTGATGGACTGAATTATAGAAAAATGTTCAAACGTGTGATTCTTAGTTTTCATTTTCTGTCCTCGAGAATCAGATTTCTACTTTCACCTTGCAAGCTCATCAGTTACTAGACACCAGTAAATTCCTTCCAGCTGAAACTCGCGACAAGTTTCTAGTGAGAAGAATTGTACTAGTTCTGCATCGTGCAGTTTGGTTAAACTGCTCTCAAATTTAGCTTTAAAAAATTTAATAAAAACTTGAGTAACTACGGCATTTTATATTTGTCTATTGTCGAATCGTTTTCATTTACAATTTATTTTTATTTTTTTTTTTTTTTTTGCTTTAAATTCTACACCTCAACAGATTCAGCGCAAAAACTGACACATATTAGTAAACAACTACAAAAACTATTATAATATCTGCGTATCTTCCAAACAACAGTAAGCAAACGCAAAGTACATTTTTCCTTTCCCTAATTGGTCAAAGTATTTATTCCTTAAGAAACGAAATATAATGCAAAAGGTTCTCCGTTTCAAAGACAGGGTATCCGAAGATTACACCTGATGACGAGGGATGTTTCAACCTCGAAACTAGTAGACCGAACGCAAGCATATGTGTTTGAATGGTATCTAAGGACGGATGAACGGAGTCTGAGATTGCATGGCAGGAAATCTCAAGAGCTGAGCTTCAGAGGCGATGGCAGTATTGCCATGTGTTTCTTCTGTGTTTCCCATGCATCTTTCACCAGGTAGTAAGGACTGCATACCTACATGTTCTTTTTATGTTCAATATTGAAATAAGAGAAAAAAAAAATTTTACCATTGCCAAATGTTACAGTAGCCTCAACAAAGCAACAGGTTAACCTGATGCCCTTTGTATAGTTTTAATGGATGTCAAGAGGTCTCATTTTGGCAAGTAAACACTTGAGCACGATACGCATTTGTCTCCTTAACAAAATTCCCTCCAGAAATAAACTGAGGTATAGTATAGGTATAAACAAAATTTTCTGTCTTCTCCCCCACTGCAAAATTACTTTCTACATGATATAAAAAAAATTTCAAAATCACTTCTGTCCAACAGCAATATCAAAAGGTAGACAACTCCATTAAATTGGTAGCAATCTTAGAAAATGGTTACCCTGATGAAATTTAAATAAATCCCTTAAGCCGACCTTTCATCAGGACTAAAACATGGTGAACTATAAAGAAAATCCATAATAAATAGACAATTAACTGTAACAACGGAAAATATACTTTACAAACCAAACAGTAACCATTTTGGAAAATAGCCGCCATGCAGGAATTTCAAGTCGCTAGCAAAAAAAAACATTTTCCTTTTCGAATTATTCTTGCTGACAGCTTTCAGACTTGCATGGAACGATTCTGCCAAACAATCACTCCTACCTGCTTCATCAACACTACAAGACCACAAATGTCAATATGAGCCTTAACCTCATACATGAGAGTGCTTTGAAGCCTACAAGTTTTTCATGCCCATCTACACAAACAAGACATTTATCATCTTCATAAGCTAGAAATCTGTCAACATAGCACTAGACTTATCAATAAATAACAGAAGAGTCCATGTATAGGAAAATGGCAAAATTCTGCTTTCAGGAAATTGGCAATAATGAGGCCCAGCATGAAACGGATATAATCTACAATAAGCAAAGTAAATATTTGTAGTCTCTAAGAAAGTGCGTCACTCGGAATCTTCATCGGGCATAACTCAATGTCATCCCATGAAGTAAAAGTAAATCAATTCCTCAAAGAGAGAAGGCACACCTGACCAACAGTGTATAAAGATAATGGATCTCAAGTACAGAACTATGAATCAATAGGATACCTTTATACTAATGTGCCATCTTCCAATGCTACAGACTCAGAAATAGACCTGAAGTAAAACACCTGATTCCACAGCCAAAATCATCCACAGTAAGCTCTCATTATACCCAAATACGCTTCAGTTTCGTTATAAAGAGCTTACAGACATTCTAATATGCATTAAAGTTTACACAGAGATAGCAGCAATCAGCAAGAATGAGAGAACAAGAAGAAAAACGAAAAAGTAAGAAGGAATAACTAAATGATAACACTGAAGACGCTGATGACCTCCACTCAAGGATGCAGTGAGATACAGAGAACCTTTTATCCAGCACAGCAAGTCATGTTCCTTTTCTTTAAGCCAACAGTTAATTTGGCCCTTAAATACCCCACCTTCTATCCAAATCCTAATATAACTAATTCAATGAAGAGTCTTATATTATTTAACGATTCACAATGGACAAATTAGCAAAATAAATGTCCGAGTCTGTAAAGAATTAAAATGAGAATTTAAGTGTCTTTAGTTTAGACATTTTCTAGTATTGTTGACAACCGGACAGATGAGGTGATAATAGAAAAACATAAAACTACATAATTTTGAAAGAATATCACTTTTATTATATACATACATACATACATGCATATATATATATATATATATATATATATATATATATATATATATATATATAAGAGAGAGAGAGAGAGAGAGAGAGAGTGTGTGTGTGTGTGTGTGCACGGTCCATGAAAACACTAGAAATGGAAGCACCAGCTATGAGTTCCTTCATGGAGTAGTTGGAGTTCTGCAGAATTGAATGGAGTGATATCACTAACATATAGGGTTATCTTAGGTGTGCAATGTAGTGTCCAGAATATTAATGTTCTGAGCCTTGGGTAGGTCATATTTGCTGTTCCACAGCCATCCACAGTTATCAGTTGAATTTCACTAGCCTGAGGCCACTTAGACAAAATATATTCAAGATTGTTCAGTGTTTGCCTCTTTATGCGCCATTTTCTCCAAATGCCAATAGAAAAATCAATTTAAAAAGCTTTGTAGCCGAGGCCCGATGAAAAAAGTAAACTGAAAACGAACAGACAGCCCTACCTTTTGAAGAAATAACGACTCTGATTCAAGAAAAACAGAAGCAAGAAGAGAATTCCATAGCCATGCAACAGACTGAAAGCAAATAGCAGAAGCCCCAATCAAAGCGCTGCAAACACAAACACATTTACACGACTAGTGATGTCGGAAGTTAACAACATATGCTTTAATGCTATAATGTTGAAGGTTTTGCAGAAATTTACCTTTTATATATTTTGAAAATCGTGCTGCTTCTGCTGCTTATGCACCAGCCAAAACGTTTCTTTATATTCTGTGTATTCCAAGTCTTCTAGTTCTTTATTAATAATACTATCCAATTCCTATTTCTACATTATCTATTTATATAAAAGTGAATGATTTCATATTTGTTTGTCCGCCATAGAAATCCGAACCGCTACACAGACCCAGACAAAATTTTGCACAAGGCCTCTATGTCATCCTAGAAAGGCTTATAACTCAAAATCAAACCCCTTTTCTTCCAGGTGCTGTCAGACGTATGATTTTATTAAACACCTCCCACCCACTGCAAACCCTATAATCAGTTTAGTACATCCAAAATATTAAACAGATGTGTTTGACTGTATTAGAATTTCTTTCATTCTTTCATAAAGCAATGTAATTCAAAATATAACTTCTACCAACACAACAGTCAGCCCTTACAATTCTTGCCACTCAAAAAAGTAGTAACAGACCAAATGTTTCTGTGACAAACTACTCGCGTCGAAATTACCCCATTTTTTTTTTTTTTTTTTTTTGGGTGTTCATCTTAAGCCAAACATATCTTAATCATACCCTGTCAAAAAAAATACAAATTCTTAAGTACCTTGAGGTATCACCATCATCATATATCTAGAACGAATCTCCTTTGGTTTGTCATGCAGTGAATTTCATGTAATTGATTACTGTTGAAAGGGAGACAGACCTAAGCCACCGCCCCCCACCCTCCCACACACACACACAGACACACCCGAGCATGTATCGTAGAAGTATAAGATTTTTTATTTATTGTTTCTGATCAGTAATGTCGTTTATTCTTTTCTGAAAGGGGAAGGTGTAATCCGTGAGGTCTGGATTAAATTCACGAATGTGCATCAATGTTTTGGAGGTGAAATACTGCTTTGGCAGAATATGGAATGATGAGACAGGTCATGGTGTTTGAGAAATGGAAATCATAGCAAAGGTACAAAAGAGGTGACCTGACTACATGTAGCAATTAAAGAAGCATTGCATTAACGTCTGTCATGTTGGAAATCTTCATTAAGTTCATCATCAGTAAGCCGGGGAAACAAAGTGATAAAGTGTTTGACGAACAAGCTGACTTTAGAAAAGGCAGGAGTTGCGCGGATGAAATATATTTATTAAGACATATTTTTCAGCCGAGTATGAAATTTAAAAATCCTGTTCTGAAGGTTTTTGTTGATTCACTAAGAGAAGTTGACAGGTCTATTATCGAAGGCGTTACGTCGCTACAACATTCCTCTTAAATATGTAAAACTCAGTTAGGTTACCAATGAACGAAGCAGGGGCAGTTAATGTTGATGGAGTCCGCCAAAGTGAATTTGCGGTGCTACAGGGGAAAGTTGTCACCTTTGCTATCAGACCTACTCGTGGATTTAGAGTAATTAAAGCGGTAGTAGACAGAAAAGAAGGCTTTGTTCAGAGAAATGATAGAAACTTAACAGACTTAGAATTGCAGATGATGCTGTTTTAATCAGCAAAACACCAAAAGATTTACAAAGCATGTTTAATAGAATACATTGCATACCCTGAGGGATGGAACTTCAGATAAACCTAAGAAAAACAGGAGGGGAGGAAACCCACTAGCTAGACTAAGGATTGATGAGGTTGACTCCTTCAGATATTCAGGAACAATATCATTACAAGTTCTCTCGAGAAAATGTAGTAAGAGTTTGAAAAGGGGCAAATCAAATAATAGTCAGGATGAATAAGATTTTGAAATCAAATATATACTGAAAATGCAGACGTAAGTAGGATTATACATTAGTCTATTACCATTTATATTGCCCTATGAATCATACTAAGGCAGTGAAACTATGTCTAAAAGATTCTGTCAGTTTGAGAATAGAACTTTAAAAAGAATATTAAAGAGTCAGGTGGCAAAGCAGAGTGAGAAATGAAACCACGAGAAAAATTAGTTACAGAAGTGAAGATGAGGGGGAGACTGGGATGACTTGCGTCTGTCCCTCTGGTCTCGCACCCCATCGAGAATAGCGCTTGATAGCGTCAGCTGGGAACCCTCTGGGTACCAGGAGACTTGGGGGACCCAGACATTATTGGATGAGACTACGACACGGAAGACTGGGGATGAGTGGAGATTTGTGGAAGTTATAGCACAGGAGACACAAATGGCTGAATATTAGGGGCCTTTTACAGCGCTCAGAATTTGAGGCGGTGATGATGATGATGATGACGACGATGAATTTATCATTTAAACTGGGAAAGTATTCACTTTTCTCTGTATCATGAAAGGTTATATTAAATTGCGGAATATAATTCAGTTTCTTGTCATAGCTTACGATTGAAATAAAAAAAATAAAAATCTAAAAAACTTCAGTTGCATCTCCAGTTGGTGCTTCCAGATAATCAAATAATAATGTAAAGTGTCATCGTGTCCAGTGATCAGACCACCAATTTTCGACATAACTTCTCCAATTCACCGCAGTACCTGACGCCATTTCGTGCGTACATCTTAGGCAAAGTAACTTGAGCAAACATCAGTCCGCTAAGCTTCAGATTTATCACCAGGCGACGCCCATTCATCATCATTTCCATCATTCGTTGCACTGATCATTGTAATTTTCGTTCTCATCAAATGCACCTAGGGACAAGTGATCCCCCAGGGTTTAGTATTAAACATGGCGAAACAGTGTAGATGAATCACTGTTTCGCCGTGTTTACTACTAGCCCTCGGGGATCAAATGTTCCTAAGTGAGTTCCTCATTTCACAAGTTCCCTAAGGATTTCGTGAAATCCCTGGATCTCACATATTCGCCGTAACGTAATAGCGCTGTTGTAATGGTCATCTGAAGCAAGAAACCTTTTATCTGCTGCCTCCCGTCTCCCCAACTTCTTTTTTTAGGACTGATTTTTCCCTCCTTTTGATTCATTCTCTCTCTCTCTCTCTCTCTCTCTCTCTCTCTCTCTCTCTCCTCAAGTCCGAAACTGGTTCCCAGTTTCAAAATTGATAATATATATATATATATATATATATATATATATATATATATATATATATGCGTATGTGTGTGTGTGTGTGTGTGTGTGTGTGTTTGCAGGATATAAGAAACCAGGCATTTCACGAACTGCCTGAAATTTCAGGCAGATAGCGAAATGCACTTAGGGACATTTGATCACCAGGTGCTAGTACTAAACACAGCGAAATACGGTTGACCCCTTCGGGGGCTAGATAAATACGGCAAAACAGTGTAGGTGAGCCACTGTTTCGCCGCGTGTGGTATTAGCCCCCATCAAATGACCCAAGTGCATTTCTGCCTGCTCTGAAATTTCAGGCAGTTCGTGAACCTGCTGTCTGCCTGTAACATATATATATATATATATATATATATATATATATATATATATATATATATATATATATATATATATATATATATATATATATATACATATATATATATATATATATATATATATATATATATATATATATGGGTGTGTGTGTGTGTGTATGTATGTACTGTATACATCATTTGCATTTAACATCCTCACTTCCTTCCATAAGAAGAGTTGGCTCAATAGTCACCAATACATTCTCATTTTGGCTTCAGACCACTCAGGTTGCTTCTTTATATTTTGCACACACATCCCACCTTGCTTACTCTGGGAATCATCTCTTCTGTCATCCGACAGTCATCATTATATTTACTACCACAGACCTACATGGATTAACTGCTTCCATTCTTTTACCATCCACTTTAAACATACATTGTTCCTTCATCCTGGTTTCCATTTACTTTACAACTCTAATCTTTACCTTGGTAATAACTTAAACCCAAGGTGAACTATAACTGATAATTGTCCCTGCAAGTATGGAAAACCTGCGATTGTATAATTGAAAAACTTAAACTTTGTACACATACATATGCATACACGCCCACACACACATATATATGTATATATATATATATATATATATATGTATGTGTGTGTGTGTGTGTGTATAATATATATATATATATATATATAATATAGTATATATATATATATATATATATATATATATATATATATATATATATATATATATATATATATATATATATATATATATATATATATATATATTTAGGTATTAGTACTGACCTACTTACTGTGTTCCTTGCTCAGGGATCAAATCAGGGGATCTGGCTGAAGTCCAGGGAAATTACTATTACACTTGATTAGCTGACTGCAATTTCTGGGTCAGTGAGTACCCTAATAAGAAAACAGTTGGGCTGAAAGCTGTATTTCAACAAGGAATTGTTGCAGATAAACACTTAGGGTTACTTTAAAGGGAATATATATACAATTAATCACGTCAATCAGAAGACTGGGGAACGATAGGCAGGGAAAATAATATTCTGCCTTGGGATTAATTAATTCAACAATTGTTCAAGTTTTGAAGAATAAATGGGGGAATCCTCTTGGAAGGGCCCCCGATGATGTGAAGGTAGTGAGGATGTCACTACAAGAAGCACAAGACAAGCAGTTGTTTCCACAGCTCATGACAACGTCTGCAATTAGAAAAATGCAAGCGGATATGTACAGAAATTATAATGATGTCGGCGAATCGAGAGGTTGCACATATGGTGCCAAGATAACTCAGTGCTGGTGCAAGCTGCATACGTTAACACTTCACACCGGGGCTAACTGAGTCAGGACTTTGTGAGAACGCACTTCAGAAAAGGAAATGAATTTTAGTCAAAAGGTTTAAGTTGCATGACTGTTTGAAAGAAACCTCAAATCAGGACGTTACCTTACAACGTAGCGGTGGAGAGCCTCGTCGAAAGAAGGAGCCAGGAATGGAGGGATGAGTTTAATGGGTCACACTTGAAGGTACTGGGAGTGGCCATAAGAAGCAACGCTGGTCAGTTCAAGAAGGAGCTCGCAAGGGGATATGCGTTAGTTCTGACGCCAAGTAAGGTTCTGAGAGAGTTGTTCTGGCGTCTGCCGTATTTAAGCCCTCGGGGATTAAGATTTGGTCATTCTTAGAGGGTGCTGAGATCACAGCTGAGTCATGATCTCCGTTTTCTGTCAAGCCCTTCCAAATTCTGGTGACTTCTAGCAACCCATGTTCACCACTTTTTATGAGGGACTCGGCTTTCCCCGTGGTTTTCCACAGGCTTCATCTCCATTCACCATGCAAAAAAGATGAATAAAATAAGAGTAGAAACAGGCCCTCTAAGAATTGAAGGGCGATTAACAAATGAAAAAAAGGAAATATGTAACATATTAGCAGAAAGATATGAGTGAATTCACACCTAGAATTGATAATGAAGATAATGATACAGAAATAAGAGATGAAAATAGTGAATATTTATCGGACATAAATATTACTGAAGCCGATATTGTGCATGCTATTAATGAGATTAAAAATGGATTAGCAGCAGGACCAGATGGTGTTCCTGCCATTTTGTTAAAGAAAGTGGTTCATTCAATCGCAAAGCCGCTCGCAATATTATTAAGACAAAGTATAGATACAGGCAAGATTTATGATGAGCATAAATTAGCGTATATTACCCTAACTTTCAAAGGTGGATCAAGACTAGAGGCAAGTAATTATAGGCCTGTGAGTCTGACATCTCATATTATGAAAGTATACAAAAGGGTAATGAAAAAATATATAATGAAACATTTAATGAAAAATAGTTTGTTGAATATAGGACAACATGGTTTTGTACCCGGAAGAAGTACACAAACCCAACTGTTAGTCCACCATGAAAGCATATATAAAAATAAGTTAAACGAAAAAGATACAGATGTGGTTTACCTAGACTTTGCAAAAGCTTTTGACATGGTAGACCATAATATATTAGCGAAAAAAATTAGAAAACATAACATTGTGGATAAAGTAGGAAGATGGATAAAAGAATTTTTGCAAAACAGAAAACAGATAGTGATTGCTAACGACGAGAAATCGGATGAAGCTATGGTAATATCCAGTGTACCACAAGGTACGGTGTTAGCTGCATTGCTGTTTGTGATTATGATTGCAGACATAGACAGTAATGTTAAGGACTCAGTAGTGAGAAGTTTCGCTGATGACACAAGAATAAGTAGAGAGATTACTTGTGATGAAGATAGGAACTTGCTACAAAGAGACCTAAACAATATATATAAATGGGCAAAGGTAAATAGGATGGTATTTAACTCTGATAAATTTGAATCAATGAACTATGGTGATAAAGAAGGAATGCTATATGCATATAAAGGACCTAATAATGAGACAATCACAAATAAGGAAGCAGTTAAAGACCTTGGTGTGATGTTGAATAGGAATATGTTATGCAATGATCAAATAGCAATACTATTGGCAAAATGCAAAGCAAAAATGGGAATGTTGTTCAGGCACTTCAAAACAAGAAAAGCCGAACACATGATTATGCTTTATAAAACGTACGTACGTAGTCCACTTGAATATTGCAATATAATATGGTACCCACAAGTAGAGAGTGTACAAAGGTCCTTTACAGCTAGAATAGAAGTTAAGGACCTTGACTACTGGGAAAGACTACAATTCTTAAATTTATATAGTCTTGAAAGGAGAAGAGAACGCTACATGATTATCCAGGCATGGAAACAGATAGAAGGAATTACCGAAAACATCATGGTGCTAAAAATATCAGAAAGAGCAAGCAGAGGTAGATTAATAGTGCCCAAAACTATACCAGGAAAACTAAGGAAAGCACACAGGACATTAATCCACCACGCACCAGCATCGATAATGCAGCATCTATTCAATGCGCTACCAGCTCATCTGAGAAACATATCAGGAGTGAGCGTAGAAGTGTTTAAGAATAAGCTCGACAAATATTTAAGATGCATCCCAAACCATCCAAGACTGGAAGATGCAAAATATACCGGAAGATGCATTAGCAATTCTCTGGTAGACATCAGAGGTGCCTCACACTGAGGGACCTGGGGCAACCTGAACGAATTGTAAGGTCTGTAAGGTCTGTAAGGAGGCATTTCAAACAGTCACCAGCTCTTAGGAAAGGTCAAAAGATGTACCAAAAGGGGAGTATGGAGAGAAAGTTAGGTAGGGTCCGAGTTTCTCACGCTCTTCCTTAGTTAGTTATCAGTATGGAAAATACTTCTTTTAATTTATAAATCAGTTGGGGAGTTGGGTTTGCTTATAAAGTGGTTCACCACATTATAATATACATATATATATATATATATATATATATATATATATATATATATATATATATATATATATATATATATATATATATATATATATATATATATATTATAATGTGGTGAACCACTTTATAAGCAAACCTAACTCCCAACTGATTTATAAATTAAAAAAGTATTTTCCAGGTACCATCCATTAATACATCCTTTACTTAGCAGACTGATAGAAATATAAAGATAAGTTTACAAAGAAAGCTCGTATAAATGACAGATGGGGATTATAAATGAAAATGTGTACCTGGAATCCAACACAGTTGAAGAATTAGTAGACCTACCAAAACAGGGGTAAATATTTAAGAGGTTTTACTAAAGATTAGGCCCAACAGCTCAGAAGCAGGGAAAAGTCAATTAAAAGATTATACAGGAAAAGAGACTGACCACCAAAAAATGACACTGTAAAGAATAAACTGATTACATATTTTATAAAAGCACAACTCAATATTTCTCCTTATGGCAAACAATAATAATTTTTTCAAAGTGAACATTTTCATATAAATATATTAAACATACAAATTCATAGAAAATATATACGAGGTAACTAATTAGTAATTAAAACAGTGATTTTATCTTTAAGATCATTCTTTAACATTTTACTAATACAGGGGTCCAAATAATACGTGCCAGGTCTAAGGTTAACATTACAACTGAAAGTAAGCCGTACAATAGGAGATTCTAAAAGATTTTGTGAAGAGAAATCTTTTGATCTGGCAATCACTGAACTTTCAGTCCAGTTTATCCTATGAGAGTTTTCACTTAAACGAATGAATATTGTATTGGATGTCTACCCAGTTTTGACAGAATACCTATGCTGTTTAATTCGTACTTCTAAATCCTTACGGGATTGGCTAATATAGAATGAAGGGCGGTTCAAGCATGGAATTTTTATATAACGTTGCTGCTTTCCTTAGAGCTATTTTTGATTAACATTCCTTTTAGTGCGTTATTATAGGAAAAAACCAGGTTGACATTAAAAGATTTTAACCTTATTTTAACCTTATTTCATGGTTTCCTAAACCACTAAAATAAGGCAAGCTAAGAATGTTCTTAGGAGTCTCTTTCTCCTTGTTACTTTCACTATAAAACTTTTTGTGGGATTTATCATAGCAAATATCTAGTGTATGTGAAGGATAACATAAATCTGTCCCATTTTTCTTATGCATTCGATTTCTTGATCCAAATACTGGGGACTGACAATGCGCAATACTCGTAAAAACATAGAAGAAAAAATTGATAATTTAATATTAAGGTTTTGGCCTGAATAAAAATGAGCATAAGTTAAGTTGTTGGTTGGTTTCCTATAAATACTGAATTTGCATTGAAATGGTTCTCTATGTATTACAGCATCTAAGAAAGGTAGGCAATTGTCTTTTTCTAATTCTAAAGTAAACTTAATGGATGGTACCTGGTTATTTAAATTAGAGAGTAAATCATTTACATCAATACCAGCAGGCAAAATAGCTAAAACAGAGCACAAACATCAAAACTAACAAATCTATCAGTGGAGCAAAAGTGATATAGATATGATGACAATATTTTAACCGTTTTGGCTGCTGGTAAAGGTGTAAATGATTTACTCTTTAATTTGAATAATCAGGTACCATCCATTAATACATCCATATTAATACATAGAGAACCATTTCAATGCAAATTCAGTATTTATAGGAAACCAACCAATAACTTAACTTATGTCCATTTTTATTCAGGCCACCACCTTAATATCAAATTATCAATTTTTTCTTCTGTGTTTTTATGACCATTGCGCATTGTCAGTCCCTAGTATTTGGATCAAGAAATCGAATACATAAGAAAAATAGGGACAAACTTGTTATCCTTCACATATACTGGATATTTGCTATAATAAAGCCCACAAAAAGTTTTATAGTGAAAGTAAAAAGGAGAAAGAAATCCTTAAGAACATTCTTAGCTTGCCTTATTTTAGTGATTTTGAAGCCATAAAATCATTGTTAAAATCTTTTAATGTCAACCTGGTTTTTTCGTATAATAACACACTAAAAGGAATGGAAAGAGAAACCCACAAGATTCCTGTGTATAACTTGTTTACTTGTAAATATTTACATATTACTTGAATCTCGAGTACTTTCAGGTCATAACTGTAACCCTTTTTCAAGAGATGTGAAGGTGGCCAGGCTGTTGCAAGGCCCAGCAGTCTTCTGGAACTTCTTCTCCCTGTACTGTCATTTATATGATGGCTGTCCTGGTTTCCATTCTCTTGAGAGTTGTTAATCCCCTCCTGTCGGTCTAAAAGGAATGTTACTAAAAAAAAAATAACCATAAGGAAAGCAACAACATAATATGTAGAATTCCATGCTTGGACTGCTCTTCTTTTTATATTGGCCAATCCAGTAAGGGTTTAGAATTACGAATTAAACAGCATAAGTACTCTGTCAAAACTGGGCAAATATCCAATGCAATATTCAATCATTTAAGTGAAAACTCTCACAGGATAAATTGGACTGAAAGTTCAGTGATTGCTAGATCGAAAGATTTCTCTTCACGAAACCTTTTAGAATCTCCTATTATACAGCTTACTTCCAGTTGTAATTTTAACCTTAGCCCTGGCATGCATTATTTGGACCCCTGTATTAGTAAAATGTGCAAGAATGACATTAAAGATAAAATCATGACTTAATTACTAATTAGTTACCTTACAGTTATTTTCTATGTATTCATATGGTTACTGTCGTCATATGCACACTGCCATGTGTTCGGAAAGGTGGCTGTAACTAGGATTTCTGATCACTACACCTGACTGAGGGTGGCTGCGCTCCAGTGAACAGAAAAAGTTAAAAGTGAAAAATACTCAAAATTACCAATAAATGAAAGGGTTGGAGGTAAACTTAAGGTGTCCACTAAATAGCATAATTCACTAATTCAATCTTAAGATAAAATATGTACAGGAGCTATCAATGGAGCTCCATGGCACTGTCAAGAATTACGTTACACAAAAGAATCATAAATTACTCAAGCAAAGTGCCACAACAGCACATCTTTTTCTCTAGGCCTTTCGTGCACAGTAGGGGTTACAATGAGTGAGAACATTGCACTGTTGATAGTCTGGATATCTTAACCGGGTATGGCACCTTGATATGGTGGAAGGTGGCACCATTGATCTACGGTTGATACCACGCAATAGGGACTCAATGTCATGGATCTGCAAGAGCAGGAAAGTTGAACACATACGAATGAATCGAGCAAAAGGACAACGAATACATGTGGGCAAAATCCCAGGCACTGTCTTACCTAATGATTACAATTTAACACAAATACACGAGTGACAACTAAAATATGTCACTATTGATCACAATTCCACCACAATCAAAATCACATGAATTTCTGAGGGAGAGGAACAGGAATATGAGTACAGGAAGTAGGAAAACAGGTATATAAGCACAGGTAGGATATAGTTAAGGGTCCGACAAACAACTTCCAATCACATCACCTTAGGTCAGTGGACAAGACATGAGGTTCATAGAGCCAGGGTTCTGCCATAAGGTATCAGCAGAAGAGTTGCCACTCAAGGTTTCCCCACCAGAGGAAAAATATGACGAAGTGTAGGGGCCCTGGTAGACTAGTAGGGTATCACCGCACTGAGAGGAGTGGTTGGATATGGCAGTCTTTGGCGTAGGCAGCGTAGGAACTACTTCAAGTAGGACTCGAGCGAAAGTATCTCAGTGACATCTGGACAGGAGGACATCATCAGGTAATTCAGCAGGGTGACGTCTGTGGGAGGCGGCTAGCAGAAACGCATCCAGCGGTGTGAAGTCGGGTGAGAAGACTAGTGTAGTAGCATAAGGTTGACTAGGGGTGATGTGTGTGTGTGTGTGTGCGGTGCCAGGAGGGTGACGTCATAGAGTGGCATTGTAGAGGTAGCTAGCATGGGGTATACTAGCAGTGTGTCTTCTGAAGTAGGTTGAACAGAGTGTCTACAAGCAGGGAGACACCTAAAGCCAGACTATTATAGGCTATGCTAGTAGTGTGACTTCTGAAGAGGGACTAACTCATCAGTGGTTTGCCGGGGCTGTATGTACACCACAGTCCGCCAGCGACAGTTGTATTTTGACACTTCTGACAGCCTCTTTTTAATGGGTCCTCCATTGTCCTCCTCGCAGGGTGTGTCGTTAATCTGGCCAGGTACCTAGAAAGGTCATTGTATGGCAGCCAGATAAAGGTTCGAGAGAAGAGGTGTCAATGGGGTGACAATTAAATGGGAGAGTCAGGGAATTTGTAGGCAGGAAAGCAGCTGTTAGTAGGCAGAGCCAAAAGTGCAGGCCAGGTCAAGAAAGATGACCCTTGATGGCAGCACAGGTATTTGGGAAGAAGGGGAAACTCAGAAAAATGCGAAGGGGCACGCATGACTGGGGAATTGAGAACAGTGGTAACAATAGAAGGAACTCTCAAAGGGGGCGTGCTACTTGCAAGCAGCTGCTAAAAATGTCACCTTTGGGGCGCATTACTAGGGTCAGGTCAGATCAGTAATGACTTGTGGTAGAGTCCTGTACTTAGTTCTCATTAGACACCTGCACTGGCTTAACTGAGCCTGAAAAACATGGGAATGCTTGGTCCAAAAACATCAAAACAACCAGTACTTCTTTTGAAATGTATGTTAATTCATATTGAGAGAATGAAAAATAATTTACTTTAACTTATAAGCGAAAATCAAGAGGAAAAAATTACAACAAACTGCAAAGACATTTGTGACAAGATTTTTTTGTGAAAATGTTCACTTCGTAAAAATCATTATTGTTTACCATAAGGAGAATTACTGAATTGTAGTTTTATAACATATGTAATCAGCTTATTCTTTCCACATTCATTTTTTGGTGGTCAGTCTCTTTCCCTGAATAATCTTTTAATTGACTTTTCCCCGCTTCCGAATGTTAGGCCTAATCTTTTGTAAAAACTCTTAAATATTTGCCCCTGTTTTGGTAGGTGTACTAATTCTTCAACTGTGTTGGATTCCAGGTATATATTTTTCTTTATAATCCCCATCTGTCATTTATACAAGCTTTCTTTCTAAACTTATTTTTACATTTCTATCAGTCTGCTAAGTAAAGGGCAGTAAGTTGAAAGGCCTAGCACCACTCCATTGTTTCGCTTTTCTTCATGGCATTGCCTTTATTTATATATTCATCACGTTCCATACTATCGTGATTAGATATTACACACACATATATATATATATATATAAATATATATATATATATGTGTGTGTGTGTGTGTGTGTGTGTGTGTGTGTGTGTGTGTGTGTTACAGGCAGATAGCGAAACCAGGTATTTTTATGAACTGTCTGGAATTTCAGTCACATAGCAAAATGCACTAAGGGACATTTGATCTCCCAGGGCTAGTATTAAACACAGCAAAAATACATTTCATCTAGGGGCTAGTACTAAACACGGCAAAACAGTGTGGGTGAGTCACTGTTTCGCCGTGTTTAGTACTAGCCCCTGGGGGATCAAATGTCCCTAAGTGCATTTTGCTATCTGCCTGAAATTTCAGGCAGTTCGCAAAATGCCTGGTTTTGCTATCTGCCTGTAACATATACACACGCATACTATATATATATATATATATATATATATATATATATATATATATATATATATATATATATATATATATATATATATATATATATATATATATATTTGCAGTGACTTATTGCTGATATGTATATATATGTGTGTGCGTGTGTGTATCACATAATAGCTTAAGATGACTTTTTGTTCACCTCTCCACATCAACACAACTTGCTTGTTAAGGAATCCAAATAGCTAGAGCACTGAGTGTCTCTAGAGCCATATACTGCACAGGGACGGCGGAACTTTTCCAGTAAGATCCTTCGGCTGACATCCGTGCATTCAAACCTGGTACTCACACATATCAGCAGCTTCGGGGTTCGATATAATTTATATCTACACTCTACACTTAAACCAGCATATAACCATTTCTGTTGATCACCTCTTCAATAACGACCCGGCAAGCGTCAGTCGATTAGCAGTTACGCACATAATCCAGGTATTATAATTAATGGCAAGTAATTTATGACGTGTAATTGAGGAGAACTGAAGACAGAGACTCCCATAATTGTTGGAGAGAGATGGCCACGACGTGATGGCGTCGGGATAGAAGTCGACTGTCAGGTATTCTAATTGTTTTATTAACGCACAGGTGAAGGGATTTGGAGTTTTATGCCTCCGACCAACTACGCTTCTTCGATGACTGGACTGCGGAACGAATAGCAAAAAAGACAATGATGCTCTTCGCTCTGCCTTCAAGTAAATATATATATATATATATATATATATATATATATATATATATATATATATATATATATATATATATATATATATATATATATATATATATATATATATATATATATATATATATATCTGTGTGTGTACATGTGTGCATTTGTCACGGATCCTTTTAACATGTGGTTTTGACAGGTGGTAACAAAAAAGATCATTGAAGGCTTGGTTACAAAAGCATGATGTACCGGAAAAAAATCTGCCACTTCAAGGCCACCGTAGCCACATCAAGTGTGACAACACGTCACTGTAGACTATCCATGAGTGCAAATGTTTGAGAGGTAAACCCGTGATTCAAGCATTTCAGTGTACCTATTCTAAGAAAAGTTATGGTTTCATGAAGTCTAGTAATATAATAATGCATGCTGGAGGACATACGTCGCAAGGTATTATTCTGTCCAATCCTCAGCAAAACTGTAAAGAAGATTTTGTTGAATATTGCTTCGTTATGCTTATCAGGATGTTGAATTCCAGACTTCCGTTGCTATCATCTGCAAAACGTAGTTACAGAAAAGCCTTATCTAGTCCATTACTGTCAAATTTTACAACATTCATAGAGGCAAAATTGCTGACATATGTAATTTTAAGCGTAGTAATTTTTCTGATATTTATGTAAAAATATTTCAGAGAAAATTCCAACATAATTGGTGTCGTGGGATTTTATTTGTCGGAACTTTATTCTGATTACGTATGGTTCTGTGCACGTTTTGTGACTGCTTGTGAGATCTTTTCTTGGTATTTCTATTATATCATTATAGCGATTAACACAACTTAGTGAATGAAAGCTGAAATTTAATCATTATATGCTTTAACTTTCCAAGTAAATATGCTTTCATTAAGCATGGATTCCTTCCTATTTAGATGAAGGTGGAAAATCCTGAATTGTTTTTGGAATTTCCCTGCGCCGAATTGCTTTGCTTTCTCAGGCGGGAATTCCACTAGACTAAGAATTCGCTGGAACTCTGCATCAGCTGATATGATAAGATGAAAAATTCATATTCGTCGTCTACTATTCTGAAAACATTATTTCTGTATTTCATTGAAAGCATTTGCTTGCCTGCTGGCAATGTTAGCTTGGATACTCCTTAAAGTAGTCATTTTGCCTCACGAAAATATTTTTGTTGTTGTAGCTAACATGAAATCTCGTTTTCGTAACTTTCTTATATGGCTCCTACGAAGTAACGTTTTTCCATCTATTCAAAGACACGGACATTAGTTTTTCAATACTCTCATCTGTATGCTAAACATTTCACATGATCTTAGCAAAATTGTTTTGAAATTTAGAAAAGATGGAGTTATATTTATCTTCCTTTACAAGGCGAATGTTCTGTTGTAGCATTAGCGTGACTCCCATCGGGCATTCGGAATATCTCAGCCTCTCTTGGATAAGTACCATAATAGAACGACAGCTGTTGCATTACTTTTACAGCTTAGTCTTAAAATCTCAAGACGTAAAAAAGAAAACCTGTGCCATGACTGAGTATCTAAAAAAGAAAGGTATGAGAAGCCACTAATGTTCAAACATTGCCATTCCTTTGCAGAGGAGGCTGCATCAAGAGCTTCAAAACACGCCTTCAGAGCGTGGATGATTTATTTGTTCTTCCAGATTGGTAATACATAAGTGGGAACTGATATTAGGAAATAGGTGTGGGTCAGATTGTGCCAGACTGGTTGAATAAGGACCATGAGACAATTTAAAGCTCGGTTTGCTACTTCAACCATTGCCACTTGCTCAGTGCTATTGTCCTGGAGCATAGCCAATCGCTGCTTTCGCCTGTATTTCATCTTAATTACTTTGATGAAATGTTATGCTTTTGATACATAATACTTCCCTTTAATAGTTTGGTCTTTTTCCTCATGATGCCTCATGCTAGCACCCCCAGAATCCCAAGGCACAGGCCATCACCTCAGAGGCAGATACCACTTGCATGAATTTTTTTAGGAGGTGGCGAACCTTGGTGTTTCCATTGCTTGCTTTGATTTTGTGATTCAGGTTAAAGTAATGAGCACATGTCTCATTCTGAGTTACTTATATATAAGAATTGTCTGGAAATGAGTCAAAAATGTCCTGGAAGTTTACATTGGGGTCATTTTTTTTTTTTAAGTTGTCAGCATTTCTGGGACCCATCTTACAATTAGCTTGTTCATCCGAATATTTCAATTAAAATATCGTGCACTGAGTCAGGTTTAACGACCATGGTCTCTCCAAAACCATGGCATTTTCTGTGCCATCCCTGCTCTAAGTTAATTCAGAAGCCTGAATAGTATAGTAGAATTGGATGATAAATTCTCATTAAGTGCATTCATTCTGTCTTCCTGGGTTTTCTTGGGGTCATAACCTTATACCCTTCTTTGCAAATACTCAGTCATTGAGCAGTTCCTCTTTTGCATATTATAATATTTTGCTCGCATCTAGACACTTTCATAGTCCCCACCTGCAGTGTGCAAGGCAAACAAGTGAGTTCTTTTGTATGGACATAAGAGTAGTATATAAAGTTTAACTAAATAGTTTTGGTTAACACTCCTTCTTCCCAGAGAGGTCGAGAACATTTTGAAAGGCTTTTGCATGGTACTCATTGCTATCACTTGGAGGTTTTACAGGTTACCTCGGAGATCATTTATCATTTCTCCAGAACTGTTAAGTTCTCTTCAATTTCCAATTTGTAAAATAAAGGTTTTCTGTTACTCCCAGTGATCCCACATGTGCTGAATATTTCTAGTTCCAGTTTAGAATTCTTCACTTCCAGCTGTCAAGCAGAGCTTTTCTGTCATTTCCCCTATTGTACAGAGACTGAGTATTTCTGGTTCCAGTTTAGAATTCTTCATTTCCAGCTGTACAGCAAAGATTTTCTGTCATTCCCCTTATAGTAGAGGTACTGAATATATCTGGCTCCAGTTTAGAATTCTTCATTTCCAGCTGCCTAGTAGAATTTTATTGTCATTTCCCTTATTATACAGGTACTGGATATTTCTGGTTCCAGTTTAGAATTCTTTATTTCCAGCTATCTTTCAGAACTTTTCTGTCATTTCGCTTACAGTACAGTTACTTTATATGTCTGGTTCTAATTTAGAATTCTTCATTCCAGCCATCCAGCAGAGGTTTTCTATTGTTTCCCTTATTATACAGGTACAGAGCATTTCTAGTTCCAATATAGATTCTTCCACGCTATCTAGAAACTTTTCTGTTATTTCCCTTATTGTGCAGCTGAATATTTCTGGTTCCAGTTTAGATTTTCCACCTATCCAGCAGAACTGTTCTGTCATTTCTTATTATGCAAGTACTGAATATTTCTGGTTCCAGTTTAGGATTCTTTTTTCCATTTCCAGCAGAGCTGTTCTGTCACTTCTTATTATGCAGGTAGCTGGTTCCAGTTTAGGATTCTTCATTTCCAACCTCCAGCAGAACTGTTCTGTCATTTCTCTTATTATGCAGGTACTGAATATTTCTGGTTCCAGTTTAGGATTCTTATTTCCACCTATCCAGCAGAGCTGTTCTGTCACTTCTCTTATTATGCAGGTACTGAATATTTCTGGTTCCAGTTTAGGATTCTTCATTTCCACCTATCCAGCAGAGCTGTTCTGTCATTTCTCTTATTATGCAGGTACTGGGAATATTTCTGGTTCCAGTTTAGGATTCTTTATTTCCACCATCCAGCAGAGCTGTTCTGTCACTTCTCTTATTATGCAGGTACTGAATATTTCTGGTTCCAGTTTAGGATTCTTCATTTCACCTATCCAGCAGAACTGTTCTTGTCATTTCTTATTATGCAGGTACTGAATATTTCTGGTTCCAGTTTAGGATTCTTCATTTCCACATCCAGCAGAACTGTTCCAGTCATTTCTGAGCAGGTACTGAATATTTCTGGTCAGTTTAGGATTCTTCATTTCCACCTCCATCCAGCAGAGCTGTTCTGTCACTTATTATGCAGGTACTGAATATTTCTGGTTCCAGTTTAGGATTCTTCATTTCCACCCCATCCAGCAGAGCTGTTCTGTCATTTCTTATTATGCAGGTACTGTTCTGTCATTTCTTAATAGGTACTGAATTTCTGGTTCCAGTTTAGGATTCTTTTATTTCCACCATCCAGCAGAGCTGTTCTGTCACTTCTCTTATTATGCAGGTACTGAATATTTCTGGTTCCAGTTTAGATTCTTCATTTCCACCTATCCAGCAGAGCTGTTCTGTCACTTCTCTTATTATGCAGGTACTGAATATTTCTGGTTCCAGTTTAGATTCTTCATTTCCACCTATCCAGCAGAACTGTTCTTGTCATTTCTCTTATTATGCAGGTACTGAATATTTCTGGTTCCAGTTTAGATTCTTCATTTCCACCTATCCAGCAGAGCTGTTCTGTCACTTCTCTTATTATGCAGGTACTGAATATTTCTGGTTCCAGTTTAGATTCTTTCATTTCCACCTATCCAGCAGAACTGTTCTGTCATTTCTCTTATTATGCAGGTACTGAATATTTCTGGTTCCAGTTTAGATTCTTCATTTCCCACCTATCCAGCAGAGCTGTTCTGTCACTTCTCTTATTATGCAGGTACTGAATATTTCTGGTTCCAATTTAGGGATTCTTCATTTCCACCTATCCAGCAGAACTGTTCTGTCATTTCTCTTATTATGCAGGTACTGGAACATTTCTGAATATTTCTGGTTCCAGTTTAGGATTCTTCATTTCACCTATCCAGCAGAACTGTTCTGTCACTTCTCTTATTATGCAGGTACTGAATATTTCTGATTCCAGTTTAGATTCTTCATTTCCACCCATCCAGCAGAACTGTTCTGTCACTTCTCTTATTATGCAGGTACTGAATATTTCTGGTTCCAGTTTAGGATTCTTCATTTCCACCTATCCAGCAGAGCTGTTCTGTCATTTCTCTTATTATGCAGGTACTGAATATTTCTGGTTCCAGTTTAGGATTCTTTATTTCCACCATCCAGCAGAGCTGTTCTGTCACTTCTCTTATTATGCAGGTACTGAATATTTCTGGTTCCAGTTTAGGATTCTTCATTTCCACCTATCCAGCAGAACTGTTCTGTCATTTCTCTTATTATGCAGGTACTGAATATTTCTGGTTCCAGTTTAGGATTCTTCATTTCCACCTATCCAGCAGAGCTGTTCTGTCACTTCTCTTATTATGCAGGTACTGAATACTTGGTTCCAGTTTAGATTCTTCATTTCCACCTATCCAGCAGAACTGTTCTGTCATTTCTCTTATTATGCAGGTACTGAATATTTCTGGTTCCAGTTTAGGATTCTTCATTTCCACCTATCCAGCAGAGCTGTTCTGTCACTTTACTCTTATTATGCAGGTACTGAATATTTCTGGTTCCACCTTAGATTTCTTCATTTCCACCTATCCAGCAGAACTGTTCTGTCATTTCTTTATTATGCAGGTACTGAATATTTCTGTTCCTGTTTAGGATTCTTCATTTCCACCTATCCAGCAGAACTGTTCTTCTGTCACTTCTCTTATTATGCAGGTACTGAATATTTCTGGTTCCAGTTTAGGATTCTTCATTTCCACCTATCCAGCAGAACTGTTCTGTCACTTCTCTTATTATGCAGGTACTGAATATTTCTGGTTCCAGTTTAGATTCTTCATTTCCACCTATCCAGCAGAACTGTTCTGTCATTTCTCTTATTATGCAGGTACTGAATATTTCTGGTTCCAGTTTAGATTCTTCATTTCACCTATCCAGCAGAGCTGTTCTGTCACTTCTCTTATTATGCAGGTACTGAATATTTCTGGTTCCAGTTTAGATTCTTCATTTCCACCTATCCAGCAGAACTGTTCTGTCATTTCTCTTATTATGCAGGTACTGAATATTTCTGGTTCCAGTTTAGGATTCTTCATTTCACCTATCCAGCAGAGCTGTTCTGTCATTTCTCTTATTATGCAGGTACTGAATATTTCTGGTTCCAGTTTAGGATTCTTCATTTCCACCTATCCAGCAGAACTGTTCTGTCACTTCTCTTATTATGCAGGTACTGAATATTTCTGGTTCCAGTTTAGGATTCTTCATTTCCACCTATCCAGCAGAACTGTTCTGTCATTTCTCTTATTATGCAGGTACTGAATATTTCTGGTTCCAGTTTAGGATTCTTCATTTCCACCTATCCAGCAGAGCTGTTCTGTCACTTCTCTTATTATGCAGGTACTGAATATTTCTGGTTCCAGTTTAGGATTCTTCATTTCCACCTATCCAGCAGAACTGTTCTGTCATTTCTCTTATTATGCAGGTACTGAATATTTCTGGTTCCAGTTTAGGATTCTTCATTTCACCTATCCAGTTAAGCTGTTCTGTCACTTCTCTTATTATGCAGGTACTGAATATTTCTGTTCCAGTTTAGGATTCTTCATTTCCACCTATCCAGCAGAACTGTTCTGTCATTTCTCTTATTATGCAGGTACTGGAATATTTCTGGTTCCAGCAGGTACTGAATATTTCTGGTTCCAGTTTAGGATTCTTCATTTCACCTATCCAGCAGAACTGTTCTGTCACTTCTCTATTATGCAGGTACTGAATATTTCTGGTTCCAGTTTAGGATTCTTCATTTCCACTATCCAGCAGAACTGTTCTGTCAGCTTCATTTCACCTATCCAGAACTGTTCTGTCATTTCTCTTATTATGCAGGTACTGAATATTTCTGGTTCCAGTTTAGGATTCTTCATTTCCACCTATCCAGCAGAACTGTTCTGTCATTTCTCTTATTATGAGCTGTTCTGTTCCAGTTTAGGATCTTCATTTCCACCTGCAGAACTGTTCTGTCATTTCTCTTATTATGCAGGTACTGAATATTTCTGGTTCCAGTTTAGGATTCTTCATTTCCACCTATCCAGCAGAGCTGTTCTGTCATTTCTCTTATTATGCAGGTACTGAATATTTCTGGTTCCAGTTTAGATTCTTCATTTCCACCTATCCAGCAGAGCTGTTCTGTCATTTCTCTTATTAGAACTGCAGGTACTGAATATTTCTGGTTCCAGTTTAGGATTCTTCATTTCCACCTATCCAGCAGAACTGTTCTGTCATTTCTCTTATTATGCAGGTACTGAATATTTCTGGTTCCAGTTTAGGATTCTTCATTTCACCTATCCAGCAGAACTGTTCTGTCACTTCTCTTATTATGCAGGTACTTGAATATTTCTGGTTCCAGTTTAGATTCTTCATTTCCACCTATCCAGCAGAACTGTTCTGTCACTTCTCTTATTATGCAGGTACTGAATATTTCTGGTTCCAGTTTAGGATTCCATTTTATCCAGCAGAACTTTTCTGTCACTTTCTTATTATGCAGGTACTGAATATTTCTGGTTCCAGTTTAGGATTCAGAGAACTGTTCTGTCACTTCTCTTATTATGCAGGTACTGAATATTTCTGGTTCCAGTTTAGGATTCTTCATTTCCACCTATCCAGCAGAGCTGTTCTGTCACTTCTCTTATTATGCAGGTACTGAATATTTCTGGTTCCAGTTTAGGATTCTTCATTTCCACCTATCCAGCAGAGCTGTTCTGTCACTTCTCTTATTATGCAGGTACTGAATATTTCTATTCCAGTTTAGATTCTTCATTTCCACCTATCCAGCAGAGCTGTTCTGTCACTTCTCTTATTATGCAGGTACTGAATATTTCTGGTTCCAGTTTAGAATTCTTATATCTAAATATTTGTCCAGCAGAGCTTTTCCGTCATTTTCTTTATTGTACAGGCGCTGAATATTTCTGGCTTCAGCTTAATAATCGCCATCATAAGGTTAAATTATAGCACTAGTGAACTGGTTGCAAGGAAGACACATAAATTCTTTACTTGCTAATGATCATTATATGCATCACAGTCAAAGCGAAGAAATATGGCGGGGACTATATCTTGATATAAATATTTTAGTTATCTGATTTTTTGCTTATTAATTGGCAGAAGAGAACGTTAAACCTAAAGCATATGGGCCGTATGTAGGTACCTATCCCTAGATTTCCATTTGTCGTTTACCAAATAAAAAACGATATTCATAGTTTTATATGTAGTTTTTGCTCGTAAAATGAGGCTTACCCACCTGCCATTCTTCTTTATTTAGTTTCGTTTGTTGGGTTCACATTCCGTTTCTCACTTTTACTGCTCCTTTATTATCTCGAGACTCTCACAAAAATGGGGCTCTAAGTCTGCAAACCCTTACCTTAGGAGATTAGTATTATTTATAATATCCCCATTTGACTCGAGTGACGAGTTCTGGTTCTAGCTCCATTGTGTTAATGTTGTGTTTTTCTTTAGAGCCGCTCATCTCTCGATTAAGAGCTTGCAATTACCTAATATCACGTTAAATACATTATTGTACAATTAGAATGGAAGGCCTTTTAACGAACTCTTTTTCTCTTCCGATCTGTTTTTGTTAGTTGCAACCAAATTCATTTATCGGCCCTTTGTGGACATAAGTGCGTGGACCCATGTAACGGCGAGCGTGTGCGTGTATGTACGTCATTGGTAGTGTGCGTGTGTGTACGTACCGCGACATTCCACTAGTTCGTACCCCATCATTAGCCTCTATCCATCTTGAGTGCCCTGGAGGCAACATCTACCCCAAGGGGCCCCACCCGTACGGTGGCCACGCCCCCAGTGCACGGCCGTGACCAAACACATTTGTAATCTCACCCGGTGTTGACATGACGCTGCACATGTTAGTCACACCTGTTAGTCACACCTCTTAGATAGGTAGATCATCATGGCGCGAGATGCGCTTCCTCTACGTGTAAGTTTTTAACAGACTGACTGCCTGCCGGCTTCAGAGGTGCTGTGGCATCACCCAGCTTCCGTTTTCTTTGGGACAAAATGTCAACCAAGTTTTGCTGTCACAGCAATTGTATGGGAAATATGTTTGACTGAGGGTATTGAGAATGGGAATACTCACGCGTATAACAAAAATTTTATCAGCCATGAATGCAGCAATTTAGAGCCATTGTTGGTAATCTCAGAGAAGTCCGTTATAGAACACTAATTGCACGTTGGAAAAACATTGACATCATACAGGTGTGTATCACCCATACTTTGATGATCTCTAGTGACCCGATTCTCATCTCAGTAATCAAAAGGAACAAAATTCTTCATGTAATCCACTGAGAAAAAAAATTAAAATTCTTATCTGTCTTTGATTGGACAACGACGTACAGTCAAATGATATAGGTTTTTTTCTTCGATTCAGTATCGGAAACATCGCCATTAAGCATGATTATAGCCCTTGGAAAACAATCTCTCTCTCTGTCTCTCGCTCTCAACACACACACACACACACGCACGCACTCTTACTCACACACAAATGCTGCAGTGTGTAACACGTTTATCTGAAACCTAGATTAGTTCATGTGTAAACAAGAAGTAAATAATTTGGAACGTTACCTTATCCACTGACCTGGTCACCAAAGTATACGCCAGTTAGATAATATGGTAAACAAACAAAGCGATGACTATGATTATGAATTGTGTTGCGAAAGTACCAGAGCACCGCTATCCACAAAAGTTCCATCACATATTAGTAATAACAGCGGATTCTTAGCATATACTAGCACTGAATTTGGTATTATGAGTAACGTCTTGGTGCGCGCTGACAATGAATTTAGTACTGAGTAATTCCTTGGCGTTTACTGGCGTTTATGAGTAACCTCGTGGTTTGTACTGACATTGAATTTAGTAACATATCTTTTTTGATTGAGTGCTCACACTGAATTTAGTATTATGAGTAACTTTCTAGTATTTGCGCTCCTGTCGAATGAAATTAGTGTAAGCATAACTCATTGACACCCTTCCTACCAGAGGTCTTTCATTCTTTTGCCTCTCTTGGGGTGCAAGAGTCCAGAGGTCCTCTTTTCCCTTTCACAACTTAATTAACCTTACACGCCACCTTTGAGCAGGGGCCCGTGGTGGCGCAAAACTGGCTTAATTTAAACCAACCAGAAGTCTTTCAATACCCTGACTATAAACTGTGAACTAGTCATCTAGCCGTTGTTATGGATGCTGATGTTCGTAGGCTGTGAAGCTGCTTTTAAACGCTGTCCAGCCTTGACACGGATTGTGTGACATATCTAAGCAACTTATTATGCGGGTATATATTTCTTGGATGTCAGTTTTTCTGTAGTTATTTGGTATTTCCATCCACTTTTCATTGTTTAATAATGTTTCTTTTAACGAACTTTACAGTTGTATGGAAAGAGCCAAAGACCTCTGCGTAATATGTGAATAAGGGGAAATGGTTACAGAAGAAGAAAGGCGTAGAAATGAATATATATTAAATTATAGAAAGTAGATTTCACTGAATGTAATAGGCAAGCAATTTAATAAAGAAGAAAAAACGAACATAAGCAATTACACATTAAACAAGAAGTAAATGATAACTTTAAAAAATGGATAGACAAAAGCGAGTCTTTTGAACAAAACCTTCAGAAATCAGTTTATTCAGCAGACCTTGCCACATTTCACTTGTAAAGATAACAAATAGCAAAGATCTAAACTACAACTCAAGAGAACCTGTATTGGATGTCTTTGTCCTGAAATAGTTGAAAAACTCGTCAACCTTTCTCTAGCTTCTGTCATTATTTCTCGTTTTCTGAGGTTTTTCTCTAGTCCCAGCCAATGTTATTCAACCTTAAGCAGTGCTACTGCCTTCCACATGCTCCGGGTCAAGCTTGCGGAAGGCAGTAGCAATGCTTAAGGTTGAATAACATTGGCTGGGACTAGAGATTAACCTCAGAAAACGAGAAATAAAGGCTGATGAGGTTTTCAACTATTTCAGGAAATGACATCCAATACAGGTTCTCTTGAGTTGTAGTTTAGACCTTTGCTATTTATTATCTTCACTTCACAGGTGAAGTGTGGCAAGGTCTGCTGAATAAATTGATTGCATACCCCGATGTTGCTACTTTTCTAGCTGCTGCTCCATCTCTGCGCCTGAGGTCTTTGGTTGCAGAATCCTTAAATAGAGATCTGGCACCTGTTCATGAATGGAGTAGGCTTGGGGGCATGAAGCTTAACCTTTCTAAAATTCAAATGGCGCTTTTTTAAATTCCAGTGACTCCTTAAATATTTTAGGCGTAACTTTTTATGAGAAAATGACTTTCGAGAAGAATATATTTAATATTGCTGCCTCTGTTTCTGAAAAAGTGGGTATCTTACAGAAATGTTTTCGAGTTTTTCCCATTGAAGCTATTATATAGAAGTGTTTCGACTCTTTTCTTGTTTCTTGTTTGGATTACTGTTCTCCATGTGGCCTTCCGGTACTAACTCATCTCTAACTCTTGTATAAAATAAAGTTATGTCATAGTTATGTCATCCGTCAAAGTTATTTTGCCATCTCTTAATGTTGACTTGTGGCATAGACGTACAATGAGTTCATAATGTTTGTTTGATAAAATGTACTACAGTGACAAAAAAATCCTTTGCACTCTTCTTTACCTGACCTAGCTGATTTTGCTGGCAACACTGGGCCGCTGGCTGCTGCTCCAAACAATGTGTCATTTTCTAGTAGCAAGTTTAATGTCACTCAGTTTGCTCGGAGTTTTATCTTGGCTACAACTAAAATGCGTTATATTTTGTCTAGTGCAGTTGTGGAATCTTATGATATTCAAATGTTTAAGCGAGGGGTAAATTCATTTCTATTCCATCATATATATTTATTCATGGGTAAGGTGATTTTCAAATTGGGGATGATTAAATCTTTGGACTAGTGTGCCTATTAATTGAATACGCATCTACGTATGTAAAAATCACTTTACAAAATACCGATTGTTGATCATTTTTCAGTAAATGCACGTGTTTGTAACAAATAAACGAAGCTCATCATGTGTGTGTGTATCCTTCAACTACCCATTAGCTAAGACCTGCATGCACAATCATGTTGAATAGGAATACCAGCAGTAACGGTCGCAGTACCCCAGTTGGCTTTGTCTGTACTTCAAAGTGCGTTGTTCCCGAGTTTGTGGCCCACTCAGGCTCGATAGGTTCTATTTGCAGCATGACCTTGTAAGCTAGGGAAGCTATTTGGGGAGGGGCACATAGGTCTAATTGACGAGGCATCAGCAGCCACTGCCTGGATCTCACCGGTTCCAGCTTAGGTGGAGAGGGCCTCTGGGCATTGTGCATATGTTCAGTCCCTAGGACATTGCACGACTTTGTTATGACTTGTCCCTTGACTTTGGGGCTTATGAGCGCCCTTTATGCCGTTGAATAGGAAGTCAATGATCTTTTTGTCTTGTTCCGAGACAAATGTACACACATTTCACTATTAAGAATGATATACACATTTTTTTCAGTAAAACTGACTGCAGTTTTGAGAAAAAAAACCTGGTTTATAAAGAAGCCTGAGTAAAAAAATGTCAATGCTGAACAAGACGATCAAAATCTCACCGCAGTTAGACTACACGTTAGACTAGTTAGAAAGAGCTAGACAGTCATTCAATCAGTCACCTGCTCCCCAATTTGAACACAAATTCATAGATAATCTGACGCCTAAAACTTCTACATGTGGCCTTGTAGCAGTAAGGTCATCTTCCCTCACATCATTTCAAGGCAGGTTCCTTTCCCCATTTCTTTTTTTTTTTTCTTCCTCATTCGTAGTGTCCTCAAAAATCGCTGATATTCATGATTTAAGATGTAAGGAATTACGAAAAGTTGTTATTGTAATAAATGCTATTGGAACGTTAAGTTATCGGCTTCGTGTTATAGAAATTTATCGAGGATCTAGATATCACGACAAATTATATCAAACTCCCGACTGAACAGAAGAAACAGCAAAAAAGGAGCTAATAGATAATAATAGCCAATACCAGGGCGTAATATTGGACATTTTGCAATAAGATGCAAATTTTGGTCTTTCTATTTAGTTCTCAGAAGGCCTCAAGTTGTAACAGACCTTGAACTTTGGTACGACATAAAAGACATCCTTGAACGAACAGCGACGGGAACATCTGTGCTCGCTATTTCGCTTCTACCATGTGTCGGAAATGATAGGCATCGAATAAAATGGCAATGGCTGCATGGCTTCTGTTGCTCTACTCCCAATATAAAGCTCGAATCTGCCAGTCCTTTTCCCGCTCTTTTCCACCGAGGTCTAAGATGACGATCACAGTGTTTCAGAAATTAGCCGGAGATGATTGCTGAGAGTGACCACACCTGAGGAGAGGTTCCGGCAGCACCCTCTCATTTGCTTGGTTGCTCTACTGCAGGTGAAATTCTCTTCTCGGCTTCATTGCAGGAAGGGCAGAGACAAGAGGCGGGGCACTGCCGCCAGCGAGAGTAACAGGAAACTCCCCTTTACTTGGCCTGTGTCAAAATTTAGGACTTTTCGCATGTCACAGGAATCCGCTCTATATTGCCAGCTTGTAGCTTGACATTCTGTCTTTCGCTGAACCGAAATGAAGTTGAGAGAGAGCGCAAGAAAAGAAAAGTTGTGATACAGAGAAAACGGTGTATATACAGTAGAGTACTAGGAAGCATTAAAGCGCGGTCCTGATTTTGTTTACGGCTCTAAGTGAAAATAGTGTATGGACCGGATGGATTCTACAAAACAGCAAATTAAAGTGTATTTTAGAGTACTGAAGAGATAGCTTGCGTATGCATATATTCTAATCTTCACGTACACTAAAATGGCTTTTCAAAGACTTAGGAATATCAAGCAACCAAACACTGGATAGAAAGAACGAAAATGCAGTTTCTTCGCATGAAACAGTAAATGAAGTTGATTTTCCATATAAACTGACTGATAGGGTAGAATGGTCGGCAAAGTAAACAATATGCCATTATTTCCGTTGTAACCTGAACATAAGATTTGGGAAATTGTTTCGAGAAAAATCGAATGAGCAGTTAAACGTGCGGGATAGTTAATTAGCGTTTGTCTGTTTACAAAACAAAAAGCCGTTGGTGTAAGTGATTCTAAATCATAGGCGAATATGAGTAAAAAAAATTTAAATAACTGTGTAAACAGGTGCAGTACAGATAAAACAGCTCTCTGAACTTTCTGTAAGTGTCCATTTAGCAACTCGGAGGCTTCCACGTAACCTTTAGGCATATTGGGAAAATTACAGAGTGCAAAAACTAAAGGCAGGATATGACAAAAATTATTTCGGTCTTTTTCGGGTGTTTTAAACAACTCGAGAATTAAAAGTGCCCCATTCCTTCATTTTTTACCATTTTTGACCTGGAAGCGAATTAGAAAGGGAGCTACATCCTACTCTGACCAAAGGACCATGTCCGTCCGATCCAGCAGGGGATTTCTTAGCAAACGTGCTGAAAGACGATTTCGAATCCGCCACATCTTTAATAGGAATAATATTTGCATCGTCTGCGATCAATAATGTCGCGTTTTATGTCTTCATATGTGGGCAAGTGTAGAGTAGGACGTTTTAGCTTCATATTGTAGTACTTACTATGCGTAACAAAGATGTTTCCAAAATGACTTCAGCCCATGGACAAAGAGTGAGGTGCTGAATTATGTCAATCCCAGTCTTTCCTGCTGGACTGGCAAAGAGGAGGAAAGCTTCTTGAAGGCCGAGATCGCGAGAAGTTGAGGAGTCAGGCGGCCGCCGCATAATCGTTTGACCATCCTTGGCATTGGAGTTTGCAAGACCATCATCATGTATGCAGCGAGCGATGATGATACGAGACGTCGTGGAACACATTGCGTGCGATGGCGAGCCTCGGATCTCTTGGTAAGGAAAAGTGGAATCGCCAAGGTACCAATTTCTCCCAATTTCGATGCCTATCAGGCGGTATGTTTGCATCTATAGATCTGTAGGTGAGCACAGGACAAAAACGCGGTTGGAGCTTATTATCGCTTCCATCCTCCTGTCCCGCCTTCATTTCCCCGCACCCTCCATCCTTCCCTAACCACCGCCCGCCCCACCCCCCAAAACCCCGCGCATGAAAAGTTACTGTTAGGTAGGGGAAGGGAATCGAATACATTGGATACGTTTGGATAAGATTCGTTCTGGGTTGTTACTGGATGCAAGTGATTTGGCCAGTGCAAGTAATCTAAAGTGGAGGTTTCGTGCTTTTTTTTTTTTTTTGTCAGGTTCTTTCGGTGTCGTATTTACAGTGTGGCTGGTGCTGCATGTCGTCACTATGAATGCTTCCCTACACTTTTTTTTGCATAGCATGTAAAACTTCTCTTCAGCAATTTTGATATCTGTACAAGTTTTGTCCGGTGCTTTTCAGTGAAGAAAAATGCAGCTTGGAAAAAGAGATCTCACAACGCAAAAACACAGCTTTCTTCGGTGGGTCTTTTTTCTTTTCGTGATGCAAGAGCCAATATGTGAAGGAGCGAGTAGGACCTCCCCGCTCTCAGGTCGCGTCAGTAGCGTGCGAGAGTAGGCACCGTGTTGGGGGGCGGGGGGAGGGTTCGAACAATCGCTATTATCAATCATTATCAAGCCCACCTGACTCCTTTATTATCTAAGTACTGCCCTCTTTCATAATGGCGAGGATGGCCTGATAACACCTGCATGGCAGCGCCACTTTTTCCATGATTTACAGTCGAGTAACGCACCGAAATTGTATATACGGTTTTTGGCTTGCCTTGAACGGCCACTCACTGCGCATATTTTATCCATATTTGGGAGCGATCGGGAGTCATTTTGAATTAGAATTATGTTCACTGCCTCGCCTGAGTGTTTATCATGCCTGTACATAGATATGTACGAGTCAAGTGTATTCATTAGTTTTGACTTAAAACTAATTTTTTTAACATGAAAACCTAACATCCTTATACAGACGTTGTATTGTTAGCTGTAATCGCCACTGCCATTATCACTCATGTTACTTGCCATAAAGTAAAGAAGAAGATTAGCCTGTAACAAAATTGGGATTATATACATAAATGCATATACATACATATGTTTATATGTATATATGATATGATATATATATATATATATATATATATATATATATATATATATATATATATGTACATATATATATATATATATATATATATATATATATATAGAGAGAGAGAGAGAGAGAGAGAGAGAGAGAGAGAGAGAGAGAGAGAGAGAGAGTATACTTTGCATAATGTTGATATAATGTGATTTTATCGATTCAATTACCAACGCCTGCAATCAGCCTCAGCTTTTGACTGAGGTAGAAGCCTTTTCCTTAGTAGTGATTGGCTCCCGAGAAAATACAAGATAACAATCACTAACGCAATTGGTGCGGATGAACCCCCTGTTCAGAAAACTTCCAGAACATTATATGATTTATAAACCTACACTAAAGGTTTAGCATCAGCACTTGGAACCTTGCACATACATACACTATTCACACACTACATTTCTCTCTTATCCTTCAAGCTCGCCCTGATTTCCTCCCTCTGTGTTAAGACCCATCATTTCCAATATATCTGTTTAACACCATCCATCCATTTCTTTGTAAGTATCCCTCCCTCCCTCCTTCTCAGTACTTCCGCCTACATACTCTTTTCACCAGCTTATCCTCCACTTTGTCCAGTGGCCGAACTTCACATCCTAAATCACTAATCCTCTCTTTCACCTGCGCTAACCTACTTATCGTTTATGTGTATCTGTAATTCCTAACAAAGTACTTTTTTTTTAAGACATACTCACTTAAGATCTTTCATTTAGGAACAAAATACAGTATAAAGAAAAAAAGCACTATTATGTAACTTTCTGGACCTACCAAAGGCTGTGTATGTAAAATACCGTGTAAATCATTTGACAATTTTTCTAATGGTCAAACTGGAAAATCATTAAACAAGATAACAGAACTGCATAAGAACTGTGTGCAAACCATGTGAGCCGAATTTCATATAGTCATTCACTTGTTTAAAGGCTCGAGCTAAAATGAACAGACTTAAGGCAAGGTAGTTTGTCTTTTCCCTGAGACCACCTGCATGGAAAAAGCTGTTTATTAATGACGCACTTGTACGCGGTCACAGATGAGGTCAGGGCTCCTCCTCCTCCCCCTCCTCCTCCTCCCCCTCCTCCTCCTCCTCCTCCTCCTCCTCCTCCTCCTCCTCCTCCTCCTCCTCCTCCTCCTCCTCTTGCAAGGTGCTGACATTCTTGCTGTCGTCTGTATGTTCGTATTTACAGTCACCCCAACATATAAAATGTTTTTTTCTACTACTGTGTCTCAGTCCCTTGAAGATGTGTGAACTAAAGATGAAACCGGCTAGATTTATACCCCTTAAAACATTCTTCCTTGTGGTACAACTGCATACGTAAATGGTTTCCAGTGATTTCAAGCCACTGCACCACGGGCACAATTTCTTTCTAATTTGATGCCACCATTGCCGGTATTAAGACCATTTTTCCTCCCAAAGTTGGTATATGGGGTTCTTTTAGGTAAGGATCAAACAAAGATATAATATAATTCCATAGTCAGCCACGAGGACCATCTCTTCCGTCAAATAAGAGTCTACTATGACATTACCAAAGTCAGATTACGCCAGTTGGATCCTCTTCTCATCCAAAAGTTGTTTTCCCATCCAAAGGTCAAAGAAAAGATAGCAGTCATGCCATATTCAGCCACCTTTCAAACAACTTTCTGCAATTTTTCTTTGCCATTACCAGCTTACATTAAGTCTTTTTCATATATCCTTCACTCTGAGCTCCATTGCTTATCGTCCAGCTTTCCATCGATTTTGCTTCACCCAGCCGTAGAACTTCTTACTCTATCCATGAAAACTTCAAACAGTCAAAAAAGTCAATCTCACATCTACATATTCTAGCACAAGTTTCACTGTAATCATAAAAGCTTCTGATTGCTAGCAACAAATTATCTTTTACACCTTATACCTTTAACACAGTCCACATTTCATCTGTCAGTTCTATCATAACCTTTGTTCTTGGCCATGTGTTACGCACAGCTTTCCCTAAATTCTCGAAGTTGTCACGCTTTTGTTCATTCAACACTTAATCCATTTTCCCTCCTTCTCGACAAAATGTTCAGATGACGGTATTTTATTCTGCAAGACACAGCAAGGTATACAAAGCTTGCTTGAGAGAATGTATCATGTATCTAGAGAGATAGTACTCCAAATAAACCAGGAAAACCCGAAATAACAAGGACAAAGTATGCCAAAACGAAGATATAGCAGAAGGAGAAAGTATTAACAAGGTTGAACCTTTCAAATACTTAGGAACCACAGGAAAGACGACGACTGGAAGAATTTCACAGAGGCTCATTATCCAGTGGCACTGGAGTCGATGACGATGATGACGACCGCTTGTCTTGCATCGGCCAGCCACTTAAATACAATCACCTTATCTTTCGTAGTTCTGCCCATTCTGTTACTTTATTTTTGTCTCGCGAATTGTTGTAACAATATCCTTCTTGATCGTCTTAAGTAAAGCAACAGTTGTATACTATATTTTAGGCGGGTCAACATTATTGCTGTAGGAAGTGGCAGTCGCTTGAGACATTAAAGCTGGTGCCACACAGCAACATTTTCTGACCCTTCTTTTTTAACTTTTTTTCGACTCTTTTGCTATAGTGCACAAAAAGTGGCCAATATTGGTGGCAAGACTAAGATCCTTCTTGTTCATGACATTGCCCAAGAATGGCTCCATTCATTGTGCGGGAAGGAACAGAGAAAGAGTCTAACTAGTTGTGTTCTTTAAGAAAGTACTAATTTTAATCATTATCCTTCCTCTCTCTCCCTCCCCTCTTATCCTTCCCTTCCATGCTGTAGCTGCCAGGTGAGCAAACTTCCAAGGCTCGTTGTCCATACACGTGAACATTTCTATTGTTTAGGGAGATTTCCTCACGCAGAACCTGGGTCCAGTCATTCCAGTTAAGTCTCTATAATTCAGTGCCATAAGTATGTGTGTACCCACGGATCAAATTTGCTTTAAAATTAGTGGTCTGGCTGACATTAGGTACGCTTTAGGGAGGCAAACTATTCAAATGACCGAGTTTGATCCCAGTGACAGTTTAAGCTTAATATTTATGTCACGAGCTGTTTCCCACTATCTTAATCTCTCCAGACTCTGAACAGGTGAGATGTCCTGCCATTACTGTCACATCTGTCCGGTCCGACTATTGGAGGCTAGAGGTCACGTCACATTAAATGTTTGTCATCACTATATGGATACGAAGGACCTTCACTCAAGACTCGATATTTAATATATTCACTCATTTCGCGTGCCTGCGCAAAGCTGGTTTGATCTAAAACAACAGAACGAGTCACTCGTTAATGCATATAATGTGGGCAATCAGTATCCTGGTGGCCATGCCAAGTAGCATTCCATTTAAAGGGAACTGAAATTATTATCGTTCTTTCGGTTCTTATTTCTTTTCAGAGCTGCGGTTTCAAGTTTTCCTTATGACTCGGCCTAAACAATTTTCTTGTCTGAAGAGGATCTTATTTTAGCACTCAAAATTTGTTGACCTACGTACATGTTTTGTGTATACAGAGTTAAAAAAAAAATTTGTATTGCATTTTGCTTATTATAATGAAAATATAGAAGGATCTTAAATATTAACCTATAGGTGCTACTTTGGTTTGTTATCTAGGAGTTACCTAATCTGAGGTGCTAGTACTAAGCACCGCATGGTAAATGCACGAAGATATCATTTATTATTATTAATATAACAATTTGTCGACCACACAATATGGAAATGGGTGTATATAGTACTTTTATCCCCGAGGGGCTAGTACTAAACACGGCATCTCAAGGAGCTTCCGCCATGTTTAGTAGGCTACTAGCACCTCCGAGTAGGTGACGCCTAAATAACAAGCCAAAGTAGCACAATTCTGTAAATATTTGGCTAGGCCTATTGATCCTTGCCTGATCTGTGAAAAGCAGGTATCATATGACCTGCATTATGATTGTTGTTAATAAGCACTTGTGCGCTATTAATTTTTCATAATCAATAATGTATTCTTTTACAGTCGTTATGCAGATATATAATTGATCATTTCAGTGCTGACTGGCCTTCTAGAATATTATCCATTTGTCCTAATTCTGAGCGGGTATGATTGAGGACTGAATTATACACTCCTTGAGAGAAAAATGTTTATACTCTTCATAGTGAGGTAAAAGATTAAAACAAAAACAATGTGTTTCCATATATAATTAACGTCAGCAATGACTGATAGATGATGCTGATAGTTGGTAAGAAGTCGAATTTAAACGTAATATAAAAAATTCCATATAGTTGAAAAAATTAACTAATAAAACTTCAATAAATGCTTTCGAATAAAATTAAAGAACAAAAAAGAAAAGTCAATAGATTTTTCGAACACTTAACCTTTGACCTCCCAAGTATAGAAAGCACTGAGCAAAATCAATGAAATTTTGTGAAAATACTTTATTACCATAAATATTCAACTGTAGAAAAAATTGTCGATATTACTTAAAGGAGTCCGTGCTATGGCACTGTTCCCATGTGGGAGCGCTGGGACAATGTGTGCTAAAATTTGCTGTGTTTTACCATTTTTTCTAAATTCATACGTAAACGTTATAGTAACCGTTTTTCCCTTTCTACTTGGCAAAATTTGAAGAACTGAAATAGAAAGTCATGTTATTTGTTACAATGTTGCAGGTGTAGCCCTCACAAGCAAAATCAAACTAGGCATTTGGTACATTGGTATCTTACATTTTTCTTGCAAACAACGCATCTTCCTTGCTTGCAACTCTGCTTTATATGGCCACTGCCATCATAGCGAATGTCAGTGGGTGGTTCTGTCATTTTACTTTGGCCAATGTGTCTGTGTGCAGCTACAGACTTCAGCAAACAGAGCGTTATTTCTCTCCTGAAGTCCAGATGGGAAAGAGTATCCTCCGCAAGATGGCATTGCAAACGCCAAACAGCAACCACTGACAAATTAAGAGCATTGGAAAACAGTGGCCAGTACCATTTCTTACCCCTGATCCCTGGCCGGTATGTGGCCAAAAGACGATCCATTAGATCTACTCCGCCCTTTCCCTCACTGTA
>NC_089748.1:83481649-83509149 GCF_040412425.1 Macrobrachium rosenbergii
TACATCCAGACTGGTCTAATCAATTCAACATTCGGCGTTGCAGGGGTGACAGCCAAACCCCGTACGTCAGTACATTTCAACACCCTTCTGTGAAAAGAACTATATTTAGATTGAAAAATGAAGTTATGAGTTATAGATTTTTTATAAATATATTATTTGCTAACTTAAAATAACATTCTTCCTTTTAACAGAAAGATCTGTAAATAGATGATAATATAATAGCATTAAATATGCTAAACTCTACGCACTTATGTTTAATTTACGTAAAATAAAAATCTTTTAGCAGAAAGTTCTTTTTACAGATGATACTCTGAAAACACGGTTGGTAGGACTGTTCCTATCTAAACATGAAATATTTCATAATGATTCGGACAAAACACCTAAAAACCTCCATAAAACAAGGAATTTTCTTGGTTTTATTTTTCAATTGTTTTAATTTATTCTAATTTTCTTATTACAAAATGAGATTCTCATACTAATTAATACACGGACTGAAAAAAAAGGAATAGGATCCGAACGATATACAGTAATTCGTTTAGTGATGCAGTAATAAGTATCGTAAGTGTACAGTCATGCTTAAGTCTGAGGCGACATGATTCTTTTTGTTTCGCCCAAAATCTCAGACTTAACATAATGTTGCCAAGTAGCGTTAAATTTTTTTTCCAATGTCATACATGTCGACAAGTTTGCCATTTCACAATTATTACCATTTTCCCTATGGTTATATAAATATGATCCCTTTTATACATTAGTATAATAAGTAATCCGTGTGATTTGAACTGACTGTTTTTTTCTTTACATTACTGAGCTCAAAGCACGGTGTGAGAAGCGGTGCCGTCAACGACAGCGCGCTTAATCCTCCTCGGGCTGTCAACATAACTCCTCTGCAGCATTATAACAGTAGACCTAATAAGCTCAACAGTCATAACAACATTTTCAAAATAGGAATATGAATTACAAAAAGTTTTCTTTGAGTGCTGAAGTTTTAGGTTGTGTTTAAGCTGCCTACTGTAAGTTGCAAATTGATTTAAAGGTCTAAAAAAATAATCTAAGTCTTCTGAGATGTAATCTCTGTTACTAAAGAATTTATTTGTAGAGATCCCCAGTTCTTTGAAGAATAAAAGATGAACGTGATTTTAATTATATGAAGAAGATGGCCATTAATCGAAATATCTATTAGCATTAATATCAAGGCCTATGAAGCACTTGTTTTTTTAACTAGCTTAACATACTTTCTTAAAAGCCCTGCTCGCTTTTGGTGTATAATTTATTCATTCATAAGGTAATCTGAAGTGCAAGAACGTGCAGATAACTTCATATGCTTTCTGGCCAGAAATCGTCAGTATAGAGATGCGAATGCTAAACGTAAAGAAAGCTAATGCACCTAGCCCTAGGAACAAAATCTTGGCTTTAACAAAAGAATAATTACATAGGCGAATATTTGCTAGTAAGCCATAATTTTTGAAGTGGTTAAGAAATATAACTTAAATCAATTTATTTTTATGAAAACCCAAATATTCCTCTAACAAATATAAAATAAATGTTTTCAAGATAATTTCATTGTTGCTACTCATTGTTGACCTATGTTCCAGGTAGTTCTAATGGTTGCACCACACCCGCTCCACTCACCAGTTGATATCGGTGCATGCATTCTAGCTACAGTGATACTTTCGTATTTACTTATTTTACATTTTTTCAGCATTGAGACGTAAAACCAATCATATAGGACTATTTCAAATTTTATGGCTGAACTGGAAGTAATATTAATGTTATGACAATTTTCTTTTATTTTAATATTTGAACTTTTTTGTCAAACGCATCGATGATGAGTGAACGAAAGTTTTGAAAATGTTTCATCACTGTGTTTCTGAAATTTGGCTACATGTGATATTTTCTTACAGTTTTCTTACAGATTTCACTCATTACTATGGCCTTCTTGGTCTTATTGTATGAAATAATCGTGTTTTTGCATTGAAATTACAGATACATATGGAGCATGTTAGGTTGCCAGTTCATGAATTTTGAACGAAATCCTATGCAATCATGTCGTATCACTTAAGAGCATAGCTGTACATCTATGCTCAGAACTGATGCTACACGACAGCATAGGATCGTTCAAAATTCACTAACTGGCAACCAACAAGCTACATATTTATTTCTTATTTCAATGCGAAAACACGTTTATCTGATTAAATAAGGTAATAGTATGTGTCGTAAGAATGATATGTCATATATATCAAAACTGTAGGAAAATATCGCTTATAACCAAATTTCGGAAAAAAAATCTTTATCACGCCTGGGTTCAAATGTTAAAATGATAAGAAAAGTCATAACAAGTTCCCATAACATTATGATACTGGCTTTAATTGCAACCATAAAATTTGGAATAGTCCTATTTGATTATTTTTACCCCTCGACACTGAAAAAAATACAAATAAATAAATACAAAAGTATTACTGTGTCTAAAACGCATCTCCACTGATATCAACTGGTGGGCGAAGCCTGTGACACGACTACACGAGGTCTACGATGAATAGAGACAATGAAATCATCTTTAAAATATCTATTTTATATTTATTAAAGAAACAATTGGATTGTCCTAAAATATAATGTTGTCTGGTTATATTTTTAACCACTTCAAAAATATTGATTTATTAGCAAATATTCGCCTATGCAGTTGCACTTTTCTTAATGCCAAAATTTTGTTTCTATGACGTGTTGGTTTTCTTTACTTGCTAAAAATACATTACACGCCTAGAAACCACGTTTCTATAATAACAATTTCTGGCCAGAAAACATATGAAATTATCTATACATTCTTGCACCTCAGTTATAAGGCAAAAGCAAACAGAAGGACTTTCAAGAAAATAACATTTTTCGTTAGTTAAAAAAGTGTCGCATAATCCTTTGCGTTATTACAAATAGATATTTAGATTAATAGCTGTCTTCTCGATATAATTTTAAGAATCATCACCTATTATTCTTCAAAGAACAGGCAATCTCCAAAAGTAAATAATTTAGTAAACGAGATTACATCTGAGAAACCTTAGATTATTTTCGTTATGCCTATAAATCATTTCGCAACATACAGGCAGTTTGAAAGTAGCCTAAAACTTCAAAGTTCAAAGAAAACTTTTTGTAATTCATATTCCCATTTTGAACATTTTTTTTACGAACGTTAAGTTTATTAGGTCTACTGTTATATGTTGTAGAGGTAGTTACGAAGACCACTTCGAGTAGCAAGTTAGCGCGCTGGCACTGAAACGATCTCTAAACTTATCACATCGTGCTCGGAGCTGAACAATGTAAAAAAAAATTATTATATATATATATATATATATATATATATATATATATATATATATATATATATATATATATATATGTGTGTGTGTGTGTGTGTGTATACAGTATATATATATATATATATATATATATATATATATATATATATATATATATATATATATATATATTTTTATTTATATATATATATCATTACCACAGGTGAAAAATAAGAAACGGGGTGTAGGTCCTGACCGGTTTTTACTTTATTTCCAAGCCATTGACGAAGGACTGATACAGAGTGTGAGAAGTCACAAATATATATACTACAAGAACAGTACTGACGAACATACACAACCGTTAGAGGCTCCATATCCCTATTCAGGCCGGTGTCGAGGTAGGAGTGTCCTTTAAACTCATTTGGCTAAAAATCACAATAGACTCTCAGGGGACATTGCTGATAAATTACCATACCCCACCTCAGATCCACACCTGACAGGTGTCATGGAGGCGGAGTTTGGAAACTCATTAACATTACTACCTCGTACTGTGTTTACAAATATGATAATCCTATTTTCATATATCTCTACTGCCTACCTTAAAGTTTAAACAATTTACAAATTTATTTTGATATTAAAGGATCAAGTTTATACATCCCTTGACTGATATTCATATTATGGTTGTAACTTTTTTATTTTATGAAGCTAGATTCAATGATGTTTATTTTCCAGTGCATTATTAGAATATACAATCTTTTGCCCCTTCCCAGTTGATAGCATGATTGTTCTCACTAACATGTACAAATATACCACTGTTCCTTGTGCATATCTCACACATTTCTTATGTTGTTCAATTTTTTTTTAGTTCTTTCCCGGTTTGGCCAATATAAAAGTTGTCACAAGACTTACAGAATTTTATATACACACCCTTTAATATTGTCTGGGAGTTCTTGATAAGTACATTTTTTCATTGTTGTATTGTTCTTAAATGGACATTAACACCAAAATTCTTAAGAAGATGAGGGATATCTTTCATTTATTTACTTATTATTATAAGGCAGAACAAGCAAATATTTTGTGTTGTAAGGTTCTTTCTGGTTTTGATACATAGTCTTTTTGCCGCTTCAAATGCACTGTTTAATACACTATCAGGATATTTCAATTTTTTGCCTGCAATCCTAATCTTATCTATTTCATCATCAATATATTCAGGGCTACATACCCGTAATGCTCTTAAAAAACATAGATGAAAACACTGACTTTTTTAACCTTATTGCTTTGTCCAGAATAGAAATGCACATAGGAAGAAATATTAGTGGGTTTTCTATACACACTATATTTAAACCCACTACTATTTCTTCGTATGAGGACATCCAGAAACGGTAAGCACCCATCATTTTCCATTTCATCGTGAATTTAATTGATGGTACTAATTGATTTAACTTAGCAAAAAGTTTTTTTATCTTGGTTCCTTTTTTACACAAATTATGTCGTCAACATACCTAAACCATGTTACATTACGGGATTATGTTGTTTTTATATCTTCTTTTCAAAAATTCCATATATAAAATTACTTTAACACTGGGGATAGAGGGTTTCCCATTGCCATACCAAAATTTTTTTGAGTAAAATTTACCATTAAATTCAAATTTACAATCTTTTACACATAATTTAATCAGTTCAATTAAAGTACTTTTAGAAAATGGGATATCCAGCTGTGTGTTTATCTCTAACAATTTTTTATAAAAACGCCATCAGATCATCTATTGGCACCTTTGTGAATAGTGATTTTTTGCATCAAAACTTTATTTTTGGATTCACTATTAATCTCTACACTTATTTAGTTTATTTATCAGGTCCACATTATTTTGATATTTGCATTTGAGATGGTACCTACTTTAATGGGTTGAGAATATCTGTACTTTTTAGCTTGTATGATGCGGAACCAACTGAACTAATAATTGGCCTTTTGCTTTTGAGTTTTTATTGTTTACCATTATGTATGGTAGAGATGGGGAGGTATTTTCACAACTTCTTTATAAGGCTTTGTTACCTTTTAACAGGTTTTCACTTTCTATTGAAACCTTATTCACATTGTCTATCGGGTTCTTATTTAATTCTGTTGATTGAAAGAAGCCATTGGACCAACAACGCCAATCATGAATGTGTTCAACTTATCAAATTTAAACAGCTGGATAGAAATGTAACTAGTGCCTTAGGCTTATTTAAACTTTTAATTTATTCCTGGCGGAAGGAACAGTGTGGAAATAACTAAAGGACTGTGTAATTTGGAAAAATATAGTGATTTAACGAATGAAGAAGTGAACATGGTTAAGGGAGTTATTTATGGAAGTATGGAAAAATCAGACACCACAAACGTCCCCAAAAGATTTATGGTGGCTATTAATGAACTGAAAAAGATAAAAATATACACATGACAAAAAGCAGATAAATCAGGGGCCCTTGTAATTTTAAATAAAGTGGATATATAGAAAAATGCAAAATCTTTTTAGGTGATGATAACACATATAAAGAATTAAATAAGAACCCGATAGACAATGTGAATAGAGGTTTCAATAAGAAAGTGAAAAACCTGTTAAAAGGTAACGAAAGCCTTATAAAGAAGTTGTGTGACCTCCCCCATCGCTTTTATACATGTATGGTACAATAAAACTCACAAAGCAAACTTTCCTGCCAGGCCAATTATTAGTGTGTGTATACATATATATACATCAATGGGGAGGCGGACATAGACTTGTTTAAAAGGGTCAATTTATTCCCGACGTTTCGTAATGTCCTCATTACATTTTTGAGGGCTGTACAAAATAAATAACAAATTACAAAAAGGCTATGAACTTAAATTTAGAAATTAAGATTGCACAATGGATTACAAATTAAAACAAATTAGACGGAACAATTAAAAAGGACAACTTAAAAAACAAAACAAAATCTCTCTCTCTAGAAAAAAAAATACAATATAAAAGGTAAGCAGTTCTGGACCAGCCTATTCAGCAGCAATGTTAAGACTGACCAGAAAACGAAAGACTAAGAGAGGCACAGTGTGCCGGCAAAGGTTTGGCTGTTTAACAAGGGGACGAGTTTGGAGCCATTAAGGTCCACCTGACACCTGTCAATCCTCTTACCATCGGGTCGTTATTTAAGTACAAAGATCGTTTATGCCCTTATATGTCCTCCGGGTGTGTGTATAGTTATACGTATCCTAAATGTAATTTAAGAACTTATATTGGATCCACCAGGAGGTTTCTGAAGGTATGCATAGGTTCTCATCGTGAAGCAAGCTATAGGACAGGCAGTAAAATTGCAAGCCCAGAGTTTTCGAATATTAAGAATCATTCTAGAATGTGTAAAACTTCCATTAAAAATAAGGACTTTTCAGTTTTAGGGCGAGCTTCCAGTAGCCATGAATTGACCATTCTGGAATCATTAATGATTAAACGACTCGTCCCCTTGTTAAACAGCCAAACCTCTGCCGGCACACTGTACCTCTCTTAGTCTTTCGTTTTCTGCTCAGTCTTAACATTGCTGCTAAACAGGTTGGTCCAGAACTGCTAACCTTTTATATTGTATTTTTTTTCTAGAGAGAGAGAGATTTTGTTTTGTTTTTTAAGTTGTCCTTTTTAATTGTTCCATCTATTTTTTTTTTAATTTGTAATCCATTGTGCAATCTTAATTTTTATATTTAAATTCATAGCCTTTTTGTAATTTATGTTACTTGTTTTGTACAGCCCTCGAAAATGTAATGAAGACATTACGAAACGTCAGGAATAAATTGACCCTTTAAACAAGTCTGTATGTCCGCTTCCCATTGATGTATATTTATTGTATTATTTATTTTTTAATATATATATTTATATAATATATATATATATATATATATATATATATATATATATATATATATATATATTACAGAATGATTGTGAAATTTAGGGTTTCACAAAATCCCTGAAATCTTCAGGGAATTCGTGAAATCACCAATTTACCTAGAGCATTTGATCCCCGAGGGGCGGCTAGTAATGAACACGGCAAAACACTTTGATCTCGAGGCACTAGTACTAAACACGGTGAATCAGTGTAGATGAATCACTGTTTCGCCGTGTTTAGTACTAACCCCTTGTTTATCAAATTTTTATTTATTTATGAATTGGTGATTTCACTGAATTCCTGAAAATTCAAGATTTAGTGAAATCCCTGGTTATTTGATATATATATATATATATATATATATATATATATATATATATATATATATATATATATATTTATATATATATATATATATATATATATATATATATATATATATATATATATATATATATATATATATATACATATATATATATATATATATATATATATATATATATATATGTATACACATACACACACACATACAGTATATATGTATAAATATGTACACACACACACACAACATACAAATATATATTTTATAAATTTCTGACTCACATATATCAAACCCAGGTCATCATACAAATCAATTGAAAGACCTGGGTTCGATCCTATGTGAGTCAGAAATTTATTTCTATTCCACACATGATTGTATGTTGATTACTTATATATATATATATATATATATATATATATATATATATATATATATATATATATATATATATATATTGTCAAGAATTTATATTCCTTCCCTCTAGTGAATCGCCATGTAATTGATTTCTAATAAAATCCATTATATCAGTTAACTGAGAGTCGAGCCAATATAACTGACAAAGAGGGTTTCCTACTTATTTTTTAACACAGGACGCATTCCATTCTCCTGGCCAGAAATGCCCGAGCCTGCTAAACAATAGCTCCCCCACCTTGAACCCCCCTACTACAAGAACTCACCTAGATTTCCCCCCTTCTGTGGGGTAGTGTTTGCAAGTTCAGCTCAGAGAGGTTATATGTATTATAGGGTGCAAGCTGCACAAAGGGGAAGCTAGGATCTTAAGCCTTAAACACCTAATCCATTAGACCATTTTTCCCTTGAATTCCTGACTGGTGCCAGACTATTCTTTCAGGTACACCTGGATGTGCGTAAACACACCAAGCCCGCGTTGATTTTGAAAACAAGGGCAGAGACTTCCCAGGCAGACGTCTGTGCCCTGTTCTCTGGGTGCTGGTCAGTGACAACTCGAATGGCCACTGACTCTATTCAGAGCTCAAATATACGTCTAAGGTTAAGTCTGAGAGTTAGTCTGCACCAGTAACCACTGTCCCCCTTTTCAGTCTATTTAATCCTTTCTTAGTGCATCTCCAAGACTCACATTCTCATTTCTACTCAAGCGTTCCCTTTGTGTAAGCCGCGCCATCTCCACTCATCCTTTAAAGTGCATTTGTTCAGTATCCTCATAACCTGCAATTAAGTCCTCCCTTTAAAGTGTTAAATTGGGCTAACTAAGATTTAGAAGGTAAGATTGTTCATTGTGCTTTGTTTCCCTGGTCGCAGCCTGATTGCAAGAATCCATTGCCAACCCAGAAATCATCTTGCTGAACTATTTCCATTATCCTGGAATTTACCCCTTTCATTGCATTGTTGCCTGTGAATTGATGCATTTTGGGCATATCGGAGTTAATTGTTTTAATGGGAATTGTTGCATCCGTGGCCCCTCATATTTGCATGGCGTGTCTTTAATTTACTGCATTTATGATCTATCATGTGTGATTTATGTGTCTGTAAATTGTTACATTTTTGGTCTAACATACTTGGCCCATTTTCTGTAAATAAACCCCTTTTAAATGTAAAAGAATTCTAATTTCAAATTGGCCACCTTCATTATTTATGTGAATCAAGGAAAATTCTAAGGTAAGTTCCAGTAGTATTCCTTTTGTTTATAATTGGGGACCCCCCCTTGGCACCGAAGGCAGTTCCTAATAATAAATTGTCCAAAATTCCGTCTCTCCAAGGACACCGTTTATGACAATATATATATATACTGTATATATATATATATATATATATATATATATATATATATATATATATATATATATATATATATATATATATGTGTCGTGCACAAGTTTATTTTCATAACTCGTGTGACATATTATTGTTCCCTTCTTACCTGCGTCTTTCTTCTAAGTCGGCGACGTATTCATCCACAGCGTCTCTTCTCGAAGTCAGCAATTCACGAATTTATTATTTAGAAGGGATTTATATTAAAAGCAATTATATCTCTCAGAAAGGCGTAATGGAGACGAAATGGGTGGCTTCTTACTTTAATGATGAAAATTAATTACAGACACAAGTACAATTGCGGTTACAGTTTTTCTCTCTTGAAAACAACTCTTGCCAGTCGAAGTTCAGTTTCCGTCTGGTTAAGTAGCCTGCGGTCAGAGTATGGTTAAGTAGCCCACGGTCAGGATATGGTTAAGTAGCCCGCGGTCAGAGTCTGGTTGGGACCACAGCAGCTAGGGGGAAGTACTGCATCTTCTCATATTGGTGACTGGCGACTCTCTGGTTCTCTCTGGCTTCGTCCTTCTCTGGAACCCCTGCTTTTCCTTGCTATCTTCCATCTCCTCCCTTGAAGTTACCTCGCAGCTTGATTGGGAAGGACAGTTGTGGGTGTTGTCAAAAATCTCTCCTCAGAAGATTTGATTGGAAATGACCTCAGGAGGAGTTGTTAATGCTCCTCCCTAGAATGTCTAATTGGAGAAATGGTGAACTACTTCTCTTTGTCCAACCCCTTTTCATGGAATTTCATGTAAACGCCTCCTATTGAAGGCGGGGTTATAGATAGGCTGGAACATTGACTCCTGACGAGGTTATAGGTAATGCTTGGTCAGCTGAGTCGCGAGGGCACAGGTTCCAGATTTTATGATCGGTTTTATGGCCCTGGGCGCGATATACTCGCTCACTGTTTTGAGTTCGTATAAAGACGGTTTCCTGCTTTTTAGCTTGCTTGATGTATCTAGCCTCGGTAATGCATAACAACCAAGGCTTAATTGTTGTTCTCTCTTTCTCTCTCCTCTTTATTCTTTCTCTCTCTCTCTCTCTCTTTATTCTTTTTCTTATGCTTCCCTATTTAATCTTTCTTTACATGACTACATATATATATATATATATATATATATATATATATATATATATATATATTATATATGTCAAGAGAGCCAAATAGTACAGTACTCGTCCACTGAAGTCGGAGTTTGTTGCTGTCGGTGGACCGAATCCGCCAGGTGATGAAACACTTTTCACTTATAATTCCCCTTCCATATTACTTCTGAATTAGAGCGAATTAGAATCTTAACGACATTTGTAACTTAATATTTGTTAATATAAAAATGTCACAGTGATGTGCTAAGAATTCTTATATAACATTAATTACTGTATGTATAATATATATATATATATATATATATATATATATATTATATATATATATATATATATGTATATATATATATACAAAAATATTTCATTATTACATGGCGACAGGAGAGACTAGTAATTATTATCACTTTGGTATTTTGATTGCCCTACTCTTGGTACCATCAAACTGTCTTTCCTGCCGTCCTGACTGTTAAGATGGATAGCTTGCTAATTCCTCCTCCTTCCATATGCTTTTACTTGAGCGAAACTGGCGACGAGGAGCGAAGCAGCCCTGCAGTCAGAACAGAGGCCTCATTCACCTGGGAAGGTCCATCCCATTCATATTCGTCCACCATCCCTACGTTAGGCTAAAGACATATCCTGGGATCCCTAGGATCCATCACCCTCTTGTGACCATGCCAAAATCCATATGCAGGGCCTTTGTGCAAGCTTCGGCAATGGTGAGTACCTTGTGTTGCCTATTGAAGTTTTCCTATTTGTCATTTCCAAGCTTAATAAGAATCGTAAAAGTTTTTGTGGTCAGTTGTTTATATATTTGTATTCTCTTGTCCTTCCAGGTGACACAGTCTCGGACTAATAACGCTAGCTTAGTCGTAAATTCACATTGTAAATAATTGGGTAAGAGAATCATCATATACATTAATGTTGTTTCGAGTGACTATATTTATGAAAGATAGTTTCCCATATTATGACAGCGCAAATTTTCATTAGGTTTACTGGTCATTTCAGGTTTGGGTTTGGTTTCGATGTATCGGCCCTTTATTTCCTTCCTGATAACTAATGTTAACCTCAGTTGCAGTCATTTTGAACAGAGAGAAGGGTTAGGCTTAACCATTTTGGGGAATGAAGGAGAGAGTTTATGAAAGAGCGAGTGGAAACCCACAGTTCTAGTAATTAAAACAATTTAAATGAATTTTATTCCTTTCTCCGGTACGTTACACATGTAAAAACGGACACAGATAGCTTGGAAAGAGGCTCCATTCGTTGCACCTCCCCAACCAAGTTAGCATTCACACCCTAGATCGGGTGAGAATGATTACCAGCAAGCCAACTCACTTCAAGACTTTACTTTACTTCTCTCTCATTTCCCTTTGATGTCTTATGATTTAACTTAAACTTCTGCGTAGCAATTAATTTCAAGAGGCAAAACAACATTGTGACATTTACGTTAACGCAGAATAAATACTTGCTGCTAGAAATGACAAATTCTCATCAATAAATTCCTATTACGTTAAGACAGTGTTAATCAGAATATTCTCACAACGTAATGGTATAGTTAAAACAATGAATTAATACTAGGTTAATTCTAGAGACACTTCATGCACTCTTAATATTAATCAATTGCGAACTTTGCACACACGCAGTTAGTCTGCCTTGAAGAGGCATTACAGGAAGGTAAATGTGGCCTTGGTTTGGTGTTTCCACTCGGGAATTATAAGCACAAGGTCGCGAGTCTGAGACTCGAGACTTATTACAGAGATTCACAAAGAGAATAGGTGACAGATGCAGGGTAATCAATGACTGTTAATAAAAGATGATGATTAAATATGCCAAAATTACATTCCTTGGCCTATGGAAAATGGCTAGGTTCATTCTTTAGCCCAAGAAGGCCACAAAGGTAGCCAGAGGACGCGACCCCTCCGGCAGGATCATTTGCCAGCATCTACGATAATGGCACTGTGCCAAGTTGGCACTCATATGATAATAACTAATGGCAATGGCATATCGTATTTTAAATGCATCATGCTGCGGTAGGCTTGAAAGGGGAATCTTAGGACTTATACAGTTGGCATATCTGTCAATGGCACTCTTCACTGGCAGAGGTGAAGGTGATTAAAGTAAAATGGGGGCTTGGTAAGGCATAAAATAAATGTGAGTAATAATCAAAGTAAGGAAGGGAAATGTTAAAGGAAAAGAATAAGGGATAGAGTTATGTTATAAAGGAAATTAATAGGTGAAGGACCCTGACATCCTCTTCTGGATAGAGGTGTCAAAGTCTTCGTAGGATAAAGGGATGGCACTGTGTCATTTTGGTATGGGTGCCAGGAGAGTTCGGGGGTTCTCTTTAAGCTACCTGGAATTATCCATGCCCGTGGTATTTCCTCCACAAACCTCTCTTACTTTAATGGTTTGTCTTGGTCGGGGAATCGGTGGAACTGAGCCCGGGGAGGGTATTTGAGTGCCACTTGTGTCGGCTTCTTTGAACGGCTGATGCAGGAGCCTTCTTTACACGCTCTACCACGATCCATCACAGTTCCTTGAGTTCATCGGCCAATTGAGACAGAGCGGAAGCGGTCATGGGGGACACGAGAGGCTCGCAGGTAAGACTGACCAACTCAGGCATGGTTGCAAGGCTGCACCTTTGGGCGAGCTTCCGCTGTGCTTGGAACGATCCATCTCTCTTACCACCATTGGTAGCGGAGCCAAGCCGGGAGAAGAGAGAGGACCTGGACTGGGATCTCTGGAACGGAGATCAGGGGCATGCTCTGGCTCTGGCACTAAGGCAGGGTCAGGCACTAATAGTTGATTCGGAAATTGCTCACCGTTCGGGACGGATGGAGCATGGCACTGCTCAGTGCACCCATGTGACACTGGCAGAGATTGTGAATCGAGTGTGGGATCTCCTGGAGGGGGATCTATTTGGGGCCCTGGCACCGGCACTGGGGCAGGACCGGGCACCGGAATGGGATCAGGAATTGATCTTGATGGAGGGGGCCACTGCACATTGCACTCAGGTGGCACTACTGGCACTGGAATGAATGCAGGCATTTGAGGATTACTCGTGTCTAATGAATGATTTTGGGAATTTGGACCCCTGGATTGCTGTAACTTAGATGGGGACTGAAAGTCCTGTCCCAAGAGGATGTCATAACCTCCAGGAATGAGTCTAGCTACCGCGAGGTTGCAGATTTCAGATCTGTGAGGTCTCATGACCCTCAACTTGACAGTAGGAGATATCATCTTAAAGTGATTGATATCCTCAATTGTGACGAGTTTACATCTGTTAATGATAGCTCCACGAGGAACTTTGTCTTCCCTATTGAGAGACATATGTGCGCCAGAATCATCAAATGCCTTGACCTGGCTGGCAGGGCACCTACCTCAGAGAAGTGCCACATAAATGGGACCCTGGGCTGGAGGACCTAAGGATGCTGGGTCAGTGACTGCCAAGGCAAGGGCAGGCATACTTGACTTATTATTATTATTAGGACATTTTGCCTATTTGGCAGAGTGCCCATAGACTTTCCAAGTGGGGCAATAAGTTCGGCTATAATCTTTACCTGGCACTGTCCCATTCGAGGGAGCAGGCCCTTTACCCTTCGTCCATGACCCAGGTGTGGCTCGTTGGGGTGTTGTCCCATTTGAGGACATAGAGGGGGGGCTTCTGGCTGATTCTCAGCCTTCGAGCGGGACTGTTCAGTGGGGTGCCCTATTCTCTTACAAGACCTACACATGGGTTTCTTATGGGGGTGCCCAATCTTATGAGGTTGCTGGGGGTTGGTTGAGGCAGGCGAGAAGAGATATAATTTTCGTTCATGGGAACTAAGATGGGGATGATGCGTGTCCATATGTCAGCCCAACGGCATCACTCGACCACTGTCTTAGGTGCCTTATTGCATAAATGAGTGGCAAGAGCTGGCGGGGCAAAAAATAAGAAATCCTCGAGCTGGAAGAGTTCGAGGAAATCCTCCACACTAGTGGCTTTCAGAGATTCTAGCAATCTTTTTAGGGCCTGGGTCTTTTTGAAGATCCACTCAAACCAGGTTTGGCCTGATTCCTTGGGCATATTTCTCCACCTTTTCCTCCAATGGTCGGGAGTTATTTCAAAAGCCTTTACAGTACAATGGCTTGGCGGACAAGGTCAAGATTTTCTTGATCCTCAGGAGGGAGAGCACTGAATGCAATGGCACCCTTCCCTTCAAGGTGCTTTCCCAGGATCAGGGAAACTTCTTCAGTAGAGGGCTGATAGGTCGTCAGGACCTTTTCAATATGGTAGAGCCAGGCTTCAGGCTTGGCTTTGTCCCATTTTCTTATGAGGGTGCCCACACTGCTGAGGGTTGAGTGAGGAGAGGGTGTTGGCATGTTGTGCCCGTCATGAGCTGCCATTGCAAGCTGATGAGCTCTTTCTTTCTCCCTCTCCTGTCTTTCTTTCTCCTTCTTCTGTCTTTCTTTCTCCTTCTCCTGTCTTTCTGCCTCTTCTCATTTCTCCTGAGCTATTCTTTCTTTCTCCTTCTACTGCCTTTCTATCTCCTTCTCCTGCCTTTCTTTCTCCTTCTCCTGTCTTTCTGCCTCTCTTCCCACCTTGGCATCGTCTACTCTCCCTTGGACCCATTCCCTCAGGGCTTGTCCTGACAGCCCCATGTCCTTTCCAGTGGACATGTAGAACTTGAAGTACTCATTTTGCTTGGCTCTGGATGTCGTAGACATCTTGAGATAACGCTTATATGGGCGTGACCAGATAGAAAATCAATTGTCTGAAAAGACTCAGGGCTGTTCGAGGGAACAGGTTCAATATGTCTGAAGAGACTCAAGATTGTTCGAAATGAACAGATTCAGGGTGTCTGAATAGACTCAATTGTTCAGAATGAATGAAAATTAGTATGTCTAAGTAAGAATCAAATTCCAGGGTGTCTGGAAATATGTCTGAATAAGACAAATCTCAGGGTGTCTGAAAAGACTTAGTTTAAATTTAATATGTCTGAATAAGACAAATTTCAGGGTTTCTGAAACACTCAATTGTTCAGAATGAACGAAAATTTAGCCCAAGCTAACTTAAACCTTTATGTATATTTTATTTTGCAGAGAGATGCTGCAGAACTAATAAAAAAAAAGACTTGCATGGTTATACACTTATGGTGTGTAAAGAAATTTTCCTTGCGCTGTCAAATAATGTTAAATGTGGCATAATGAAAACAGTACATTGATCCTATCGAATATTAAAATCTCCAAAGCATGACGGTAAGACAAAAATCCTTAATCCTATAACATGCACGGGGCAGTCTGGACTGCCGAGGTTATGTGTGGGAAAGGAAGGAAATTGTTATTCTCCGTTATCAAAACAAACCTTAGCTCGCACGTGACTAATAGTACTCCAATGTTTACTTCTGGTAGGTCTCGTGACATCTGCCATCGATGGGCGAGTCAAGCGGGTTTTGGGGGTGGGTCTTTTTGACCGAGTGTCTGGCTTTTTACCTGAGCCTACCCTTTTCCCCCACTTGGAGGCTCCCGCAGTAATGAAAGAAAGAGGAAATTCTCGCTGATATATTCGTCAATAAATAAATTTACAGGAATACTGAAGGCTAGCTGAGGAATATCCTACTCAGTTAAAGAATTAAAGGTTTATTACTTTCAAAAAAATGCAGCAAGGTGCACAGATGTATGGATAAAAATTAGCGAGCAAAAGAAAGGGATTTATATATGAATGCTGTGCGTGCAGTTTTTATAACAATGGAACGTCTAATGGCCCATGTGGCCTGGAATTGAAGATTCCATGTTGGAATTACTATTCTTTCATCTTGAGAGTGGAAATTTAGATTCCTAAATACTTCCTAGCTTTTCCTATCAATCAAGTGAGAGAGAGAGAGATATAAATCCAGCGATGCAAAAATAGTTGGAGTCAAAGCCTTGGTGGTCGCCTACAGTGTGCATATCTGGAATAGGGGCTCTGTTCCTTTTATTTAACTCTTCAACTGAGCTACTCCCTAGCTTCCTATTCGTAAAACATGCAGCTAACATGCGATAGCACAAAAATCTCGTGGAATTGTTAATACGCTCTCTCTTCTCATGAACTAATTTGGCATGCACGTGGTCTATCAATTACCTGACGATGATTGCAGTCACTTTTCGCACCTAGCATAAACCTAAACAAAATATTTCAACACGTACTTATGTTGTGTAACTGGCTCCTCTCATGTGCTTAAAATGGCAGGATATGATAAGAGGGTCGTCTCTAATTATGCAGACCAGCTAGCAGTCGCTATTCCGCTGATAATTGCAGAGCAATTGCATACTCGGCAAGGTAAGCCAGTTGCTATGAATGTCCCAGGGATACTTACTTCATTGTGGGTGGCAACGGATGAACACAGGGAGTTCCTTATATTTATTACGCATCTGACTCAATATTAGGGCAACTTTGTAGACAAGGCAAGGGAAAATCTGTGGCTTAAGACCTTCTTCATGTGAGGGAAAATTATGTAAACTCAAGGGTTCTCTTAACTAGCTATATTTACATAACAAACACAGATCAGAAGAATGACGAATTACTAGGCAGGTAATAGTAAGGGCTCGTTAAATGAATGAACCCTATACAGAATAAATATCCTATGCCGAAGATGTCTTCATAACAGGAAACATCGCAGTATGGGTAGATGGGGGACTGCACATGAATAGAGCCAAGTGGTTCCACAGTCGAGGCCTATCTGCAATACATATGCAAGACGGTTACTTGCAAGAATAATATGTCCAAAGGAAACTGAGGAAAAAGCACAGATGGTGCCAAATAGTTCAGTTCAACAGTAAATGCATAATTACGTTAACACTGAATACTTCACCACAAAATACTGAAGGTGCTCGCGCAATGGAAAATAAATGAAAAATCAGACGGAGAAATAACAGGAATCGTGAGTGACTAAGAAACCTTATCCCGGTACATCACCTTCATCAAGCTGATGGTAACCTCATTCAATAGGGCGCTGGCGTTGGAGGAGGGAGTTAAAATGTCACTACAAAGGTATACTGGTTCGAACCTCGGGGTCGAACATGTGGAAAGTTCAAGGATCAGGCAAGGTTAAGGATATCTGTCCTGGGTGGTGTTCTGAGCACGTCTCTCTCTCTCAATTTCCATTGCGTCATCTATAAATAACCTTCAGAGATTTTGCGGTGGCATCTGGCTAGGTGGGGCAAAGGTCAATCTTTGTCACGTTTTTTATATAGGCCGCATGGCATCAGTTAACCCTTGTGGAGGGTTCAGAATAGGGCGGGTGACCTTTGAAAAGTTGGGTCAGCTATTCGCAGGGTCCATTTTCACTACATGCAGCAGATAGGAAACTGCTGAAGCAATTCGCATACCACAGGAAGTCGCAAAAGGCTCCTTGGTGACAAGACACGGGCTGGCAAATGCGTTTTCAGCAAAGAACGTTCTAGAAGCTGAACCAGTTACAAAATCCGGTTTTGAAGGATGCATGTCGATAGTGACGCCTTGAAATACAGAGGCGTGTCTTGCCGAACTTTGACCTCGAATGATGTCATACAAAAATACGTTGAATTCGTCGCGTTACATAATGAATATAATGGGAGGAACGTTGTTCGAATCGGACTTGTGAGATCCGATTCATGTGTGTCTGAAGATGTGAGTGATTTTCACATGGAGACTGTCCCAGAGGACTTGTGGAGTGAATAAGAATTCATATACGTTTTTAGACTTTTGTTTTTCAGAACTGTGAACACACGGTATCTCCTGTGACAGTGGAAGATGTATTTCTGCAATTTTTTACATTTTATGATTTTTAATGTGACGTTTCTTCTTTCACAGGTATTTCTGTTCCACTCCATTCCTATTCCTTATTCCTCTCTCCCTCCTACAAGGATGAGAGTGGTATGACATTTGAGATGACCTATTTTTAATTGATTGACCTGTTCATGATTTGACAGATGAGTTATTTTCTGTAATTGGGGGTTTATGATTTTGGAACCTTATTTCCTTAGAAGATTTTCTGATAGTTATGTGAAACATTGGATTTCATTCTTCGTAATTTTTAAGAAGTTATTTTTCGTTGTTTTTTTGTCAATAAAGGGTTTTAGTTTTGTACTTAGTATCTCATTCCAGTAGTCCTTAGATTTTAGTTAGGGAAAGATATAACTTATGATGCCGGCTCACGTTACTGCTATCACATAATGTCTCGGAATAAGCGAGATCAAACCTCTGTTCATAAAACAGAGACTTAAATCAAGTATAGGCTCAGAAATGGCTCATATATATATATATATATATATATATATATATATATATATATATATATATATATATATATATATATATATATATATCTATATATATATATATACATATATATGTGTGTGTGTGTGTGTGTATATATATATATATATATATATATATATATATATATATATATATATATATTCTTATTTCAGGGAGGCTAAGCCAAACGATCTCATAGTAGGATGTACGGATAGGAAGAACAGTCAGCTCATCATTGACATATTTATTAGTAGCTGCGCTTCGGGATCACCCATGTCGCATCTTTTCTGGCTAAAAAGATACAAAAACACTAATTAAAACTTATAACAGAGCTTACAAAATTAAAATGCTTTAAAGACTGAAAATGACAATGACAAAACAAGGAATAGAATACCTTCAGTAGTAAAGTCCAGAGGATGAAAGTTTGATAAGAGTAAACAAGGTTAGGAAGTAAACAGGAATAGGGGAGGGGTACTAGGCTATGTACAAGGGGGTTGAAGTTAAATGATTATTGAGTGATGGTGTAAGAGCCCCGACGCTGTCTCTTCCAAACACGTGTGTGTTCGTGTGTTCGTCAATCGTCATCATCAGAGTCGGCAGGACAAAACAGGAGCATCTCGTTTTCTTTCTCTACAGGAACGCGATTTCAACCATACAATATTTCCGTCTGTTCTCCCTAAGTATTGTTGTCGTAATGTATGTACAATCACCACTACTTGCATTGCCATGCAAGCATGCTAATCATGTACTCATAATGTTCCAACGAATCTTCTGTATCAAACTGTACGTGTGTTTCTGTTTGTGAAGACGCCAAATGTCTCTCCATTTCACATTTATTATGCTACTGCATTGTATCCATTAATCTGTCTTGAATCTCAAGCAATTGGCCATATGTAGAATTTCCTGGCCTTTCCACTAATGTATGTTTCATCACTATGTTAATCATGTCTCTTGATATCGCCATCTGTTTGTCTGCCGACAAACACAGATGTCTGAACCTTTTATCTCTGTTTTACCTGTCTGTGTGTAGACGCCACATTACCGCCCGCACGCGTCAATAACATCGAAGATTCTGTACATTTATCTCAGTAAGGAACTACCAATAAACCAGTAAACACCCAGCCAGTATGTCGATCATATCCCAGTCCTTACAATGGAACAATTTTCTTGATAACCAAGGATTCTAAAATATTAAGGAGGTGTTCCTTCTGCGTTGTGGTCACTATTTCAAAGTTTTTATAGTTTATTGGGTTTTTACAAATTAACGAATGATTCCTAATGTTGGACATTTCAGGTTTGCTAGCCTAAGACCAGTATGATAGCTCAATCCCCTGTGGCAATCTGCCCTCACTTTGAGCAATCGGTGCGTACTTCCGACATAAATCTGTTGCGAACAGCAATTCTGTTACACAACTGCAACAGCAAGTATATTGTATATATATATATATATATATATATATCTATATATATATATATATATATATATATATATATATATATATATATATATATATATATATATATATATATATATATATATATATACAGTATATATGTATATATATATATATATATATATATATATATAATATATATATATATAAATAAAGAATAAAGACTTAAAGTTGACTAATTGCTGGCCTGTGAAAAGGTGTGTCCAGTGCAGGTGGCATTTATGTTGACATTGGTATTTTCTTCATTTAGATACAGCGGGTATCTGACGCATTCATTTGTGCCTTCCAATCTTGGCCAAGATGCATGGGGACAACGTGACAGATTGATGGAAACTTTGTGATATCGGTGGATTTAGAAGGCATGGTCTTTCGAACTTTGAACTTGACAGTGACGTCACCCTTCAAAAGAGGGGTTATTAAGTGAGTGTGTGCATACATGCACTCTCTAATGTGTATGTTATAGAGGAGCCATACAATGGGTATTCACTTCAATTTATGGCTGGTGTGATTCACTCTTTGAGCTGTGTTAGTGAATAAGAACAGACACTGTGGGAACGGTTTCCATGGCCATAGAATGTGAGTAAGATAACTCATTAACACTTGTATCTTTTTCAGACATTATGTGGAATACCTATTTTACATTGCAGTGAAACCCCTCTGTTCTCCATTATGCATTTTTCCGTTTTTCTCTCCATTATGCATTTTTCTGTTTTAAGCGTCTATATTTTTTATACACCATTTCTGGTTTGTAAGGAAGGTATTGAGTGACATACTGGCTGGGTGTTGTCTAGTTTATTGGTGGTTCCTTACTGAATGAATGTACAGAATCTTCGAAGTTGTTATTGGCTGGCATGAGCAGCAATGTAGTTTCTACACGCAGACAAGTCAAAACAGAGATTATGTTTCGGACATCTGTTCTTGTTGGCAGACAAACAGATGGCGAATGTGAGAGACATAATTAACTTACGATGATAAAACATTCATCAATGGAAAGGCCAGGAAATTCCACATATGGACATTTGCATGAGATTCGAGACAGATTAATGAATACAGTGCAGTAGCATAATATATGTGAAATGGCGAGACGTTTGGCATCTTCACAAACAGAAACATACACATAGTTTGATACAGAAGATTTGGTGGAACATTATGAGTACATGATCGGAATGCTTGCATGGCAATGCAAGTAGTGGTGATTGTACATGAATCGAGACAACAATGGTTAGAGAGAAATAGACAGGAATATTGTATGGTAGGAGTTACGTTCCTTCGAGCAATTGCCGCTGACACACAGGAGGGAGAGAGAGAGAGAGAGAGAGCAGGATGCTTTGTTGTCTTTTGTCCGATGGCTGACTCACACGTGTGCCCATAGGACCGCCATGTGGTCCCTTACAATACTCCCCCCACAAGCAAGGCCCCGATAGCGGAAATCGTCTTGCTGACAAATTGGATGGGAGCAAAGGGCTTGGGCTTTGGGCGAGCAGCAGGGTGAAGGGCGACGCCGGTCAGGGTGATGCCGACCAGCAGGAACTCGAGGAGGACAGCAGCGGGTTGAAAGATGACATCAGCTGATCCTTTGGTAGCCAGCTCGAAGGAGACGGCAGTAGGCTCAAGGATGATGTTGGCTGATCCTTCGGTAGCCAGCTCAAGGGGGACAGCAGCAGGCTGAAGGATGACGTCGGCTGGTCCTTCGTTGGTCAGCTCATCTGGTACGAGTTTGGAGGCGGCGTCAGGCTTCCTGGAGGAGGCGTCCAGGCCTCCGGTGGTGGGGTGGGTCATCTCGGAGGGTTGGACATCTACTGAAGCTCGGGAACAATGGAAGGCTGAGTCAAGGAGGCGGCGAAGGGTTCATTGGCACGTGGGTCATCATCATGGGTCGAACGTCTACCATCGGCTCCTTCGGGTCACTCCGGGGTCACCATTGTAAGGAAGGTATTGAGTGACATACTGGCTGGGTGTTGTCTAGTTTATTGGTGGTTCCTTACTGAATGAATGTACAGAATCTTTGAAGTTGTTATTGGCTGGTGCGAGCCACAATGAAGTTTCTACACACAGACAAGGCAAAACAGAGATTATGTTTCGGATATCTGTGTTTGTCGACAAAACAGATGGCGAATATGAGAGACATAATTAACTTACAATGATAAAACATATATCAATGGAAAGGGCAGGAAATTCCACATATGGACATTTGCATGAGATTCGAGACAGATTAATGAATACAATGCAGTAGCATAATATATGTGAAATGGCGAGAAAACAATGGTTAGAGAGAAATAGACAGGGATATTGTATGGTAGAAGTTGTGCTCCTTCATTTAGAGGATAATACTAAGCCTATTTTTGTTCCCTCATATAGGATTCCTTTTAAGATTAGAGAACATGTAGAGCAAGAGGTTAATAAGTGGCAGGATGGTTCAGTCCGAGTTTGTGTGGACTTTAGGAAGTTGAACGAGAAAACCATTCCTGGTTGCTACCCTGTGGTGTGTTTGCCAGATTTATTTGTTGAAATTGGGGCCAAGAATATTTTTTCTTCAAATGATCTGATGCAAGGTACTTGCAAGCACTGCTTAGCGAAGAGGGTCGAGAGTATACAGCTTCCTCTTTGCCGAAGGGGCATTATGAGTTCACACAGATGCCATTTGGTTTATCAGGTACTCCTGTGACATTTACTAGGCTAATGAATACAGTTTTGCATGGCTTGTTAGGGAAGTCCATTTATATATATATATATATATATATATATATATATATATATATATATATATATATATATATGTGTGTGTGTGTGTGTGTGTGTGTGTGTGTGTGTGTGTGGACGATACTTTGAGTTGCCACTGATTCAGTATAGGAACATCTAGAAGTTCTTAGGAAGGTTTTTAGGAGCCTTTGGTTAGCGGGTTTGAAGATAAAATTAGCTAAGTGTAATTTCTGAAGAGGTAGATAGTATATTTGGGTCATGTCACTTCTAAGGAGGGTGTTAAAGTGCATGATGATAAATGTTAGGAGTTAGGGCAATTGTGGGTTTTGCTACTCCCAAGAGTAAGAAACAGATTCAGTCTTTCTTAGGCATGGCTGGATTTTTCTATAGGTTTGTGAAGGGTTTTTCTATTCTAGCGTCTCCCTTGACAGATGTCCTGAGAGATGATGTGTAGTTTGCAGGTGGAGATGGACAGCAATCGGCTTTTCAGAAGATTAAGAATGCCTCAGTGAATCCCCCAGTGTCGAAGTTTCCTGATTTGGAATGTCCTTTCACGATGGTATAGGGGCATGCCTTATGCAGAAGTTCGATGGAAGACTCCATCTGACTGCATTTCACAGTAGGAAGTTTAAGACATGGGGTAGTAATGAGCGGCTATGGTTGGTAGTGGACATAGAGGCCTTTGCTGTAGTGTCTAGTTTGGTTCATTTTAAGATGTTATCGATGGGCAATCAAGTAGAGGTGCTTACAGATCTTAAGCCATTGTTGGATCTTTTCAGTAAGCTAGATCTTTCCCCTAAATGGGCCAGGTGGTATATCTGACAATCAGGGATTTTGATGCCAAGCTTAGGTATATAGAGGATAGACATAATGTTGTAGCAGATGCCCTTAGTAGAAGTTTTTCTGATGCAGATGGTACTCATGTATGTTATGCATCTGGAGATTGCATAGACTGGGATATTAGTTTAGTAGAAGCTAAACAGGATGAGGATGAGATTTTGGCAGATGCAAAAGCGTTTCTTAGAGGGGAATTAGTTAGGAAGGGTTATAAGTTGCCTTTTGCAGGGCTTGAGTTAGAGGGTAATTTGTTAGTTAGGAAGATTAAATACAGACTGAGAAATAGTGAGGATAAGGGTGATACAAGGCAAATAGTTGTTCCTAGGAGTTTAGTCCCTACGGTTCTGGATATTGTTCACTGTAGGTCTGGCAGTCTGCATTTGGGTATTGAGAAGTCGTATCAGAATATACGGGGACAATTCTTTTAGAAGAATATGCTCACGTCAGTGGAAGGCTTTGTAAGAGGTTGTTCAGTTTGTAATGCGTGTAAGCCATCGAGGGTTGTTTATTGTAAACTGGGGTCATTTCCTATTTCCATCAGGCCATTTTCTAGGGTCCATATGGACCTTTTGTCCAATTTCTGTGAATCTAGTTATGGCCATAGGCACTTGTTGGTGGTTGTTGACGAATTAACTAGGTTCGTAGAGATTTTTCCCTTGAAGCATAAAACAGCAGAGGAGGTGGCAGTCGCATTCTTTAATGGATATTTTTGTCGTTATGGGGTTCCTGAGGTGCTGATTACAGATAATGGGAGAGAATTTGTGAACAAGATGTTAGAGTGTCTTGTAGATGTAATGGGCATTCAGAAAGTCACTATTATTCCCTATAGACCAGAAGCTAATGGGCTATGTGAGCCAGCAAATAGGAAAGTAACTGAGGCTCTCAGGTTGACTGTAGGGGGTAATGATGTAAATTGGGATCAATATATTCCACAGGTGCAGCATAATATCAATTCTGTGGTTAGTGACACTATTGGAATGTCTCCCAATGAAGCACTGTTTGGTTGCCCAGCACAGGGCACGTTTGATTTGTTACCTATTCCATCGGAGGATGATGCTGCAAGGGCGCTTGTTTCCACGGCTAAAGAGAGATGTGCGCGTCTTGCCAGGAATCTTGAAATGAAAACAAGGGATATGGTGGATAGGAGCAGTGCAAAGGGATATGGTGGATAGGAGCAATGCAAAGCCAGATGGAGTTAAAGTTGCTGTGGGAGATAGGGTTTTTGTGAAAATAAATGTCAGGAATCAATTGAACTATAAGCTAGGTCCTAAATTTGAAGGCCCTTTTTGGGTTGTAGAAGTAAAGAAGGGGAATAGATTTGTTGTTCTAGATGAAAATACAGGAGTGTCTCAGTTAACACATATCTAAAATTAAAAAGACAGGTTATTGGGAATCTTATTTGTTTTTTGTTTTCCCTCTCTTTGGGTTGTTTTTTAATGCGTTTTAAAGGGGGCGTGACTTGTAGTTTTTTTGACTGGGGAGGACATTGGTCCGTAGAGTTATACAAATCTTTAATTGTCCGAGTTCAGTTTTTTGCTCTTGTTTGTTGCAATATTTAGTTAAAATTGGGTGTAAAATAGCATGGGGTTTTATAGATATGTTTTTTTTCTTTCCCTTTTCGCGATCTGGTAACTTATAGGTTCTTTCTTTTATTTTTTTATGCTGAAGTTTTGTGGTCCCATGACTTTGGGAGTCGTGGCATGGACTAATTCCATAGTGAGGTTAGGCCTGGGTTCTCAGCTATGCCCTACGTAACAACATCCAGCCACCAACAGGCTGATTACAATGCTTACTTCTGGTTCATTTTCTTTTGAAGGCTCTCATTTGTCCTCCACTCTGTAGACCCAGGTTTAACCGTCAAGTTCAGCAGCCAATCGTGTAGCACCCTCACTATCCCGTGACTCCAGTGGAAAGGTTACCTCACACACAAGATGCTCAGAACACACTAGTTTATCGTAGATTTGATCTGCTTCTGACACTGACTGTGGATAAAAATGTGGTTACCAAAGTAAGCCCAGTGATAAACTGAGTTAGGTGAGTCAGGTGATGCTGGTGATTGGTTGCCAAACCTTTCAGTTAAAATTGACATCTGAGAACGGCACAGAGAACACCAGCCAGAGCTAAGGGCTGTAGTTAGTCGGTTAATGGTGGACATAGCTAAGAATCCTGCTGTTTATTTGGTACTCAGCCAAGTAATGCTTCTTCAGACAGAAGTTGTTTTCGTCATACCTTGTATGCTCTGCAAGCAAGTCTAAACAAAGGAAAGGTAACAGCATCATCCATAGCTTGCAACATATTGGCCAAAATTTGGAAACATCAGAAAGATTAAAATACACCTAAGATTTAAGCACAAAGAAAGTTGTTCGAGAATAAGTGCAAGAAAGCTGTATGTTAACATTTTACCATACAGCTAGTTTAGCACTATCAAGAAGACATTAATAAGAGTTACGCTCCAAGTATTATGATCGAATGAATCCCACGAATTAATGGCTGAGTTAAAATATTTCAATATCTGCTTCTTTTGTGGGAATTTCAGATCTTCACTATTATTTATAGTTAAATTGTTTGTTTACACGTTCATGAACTCAAGTCATTTTCGAAAGACAGTAGCATTAAAAGACGAAAACTTTCCTCTCAGGCTTTACCGATTTTCTGTTAATGACCATCTGTAAGTGGAGATAGAATGTGCTGCACCCCAACACCACTATTACAAGTAACTAGTGGGTTCGAAGATATCTTTATCTTCAGGTTTATTGTTTCCTTGGGCCTCCATGCCTGATAATATTGCAAACTGTCTCGCCACCAAAGCAGTATCCAAACTTTTTTAGTACTTCAGTGACAAGGAACTTAATTAAAATTTTTCTTATATCCTACTAAGCCTCATCTGTGTAAAACGTGATAAGATTCGGAGTCATCATGTTAGAATCTGCATGTAGAATTTTTTCCTTAGTGCAATAACTTATGAGTTATGTAGTTGTGTGCGTGTGTCTTCAGGTTGAAGGTGGAGTTTCATGGGGGTATATGAATCATATGCTTATTTTGCACTGCACACGTGTACCATTTGACTTGTCTATTTTTATTGCAGTGTCAGGAAGATGAGTATCACAAGGAAAGGAGTGTCATTGCGATTTCAGACCACGAGACGTATGCGCTAGTGAAAAGTAATATTTGCAAGGAAAAGTTTCCTCCCTATTTGGTGGCTTTCTAGTTCAGATGCTCAAAGGTATTAGTTAAATCCCAAAGCCGATGAATACGAAATTGATCAGCCATTAAAATATATTGGAGATCTGAAACAGAAAAGCAATTATACCGCCGTTTTTGGCAGAAGATCAGTAAGATTGATTGATGGATACATGTTAATTGACGTCGCTGGCGTTTACTAGGTGCTCCTCTCATGTTCTTGAAATACCTATGTTGTAAAGAACAATTCTCAAATTACTGTGATGGGGCAAAACCCTGCATAGCTGCCTGGCTGGTGATAGGCTCGTAGGAGCAATCTATGTTTGTTTCCTTAAAACCGCTCGTATTGCTGTATACCTTAGCAAGAGCTATGTATCAGTTGCCTGTTATGGGTCGCAGATAATGGGCGGAGAGAAATAAAAAAATAAGTTCGCACGTGAGTAATAGGTTCCACAATAAAGTATGTACCATCAATAGGAGAGGCCTGGCCAGGTCATCCTCACTCCATCCCGGAGGACCAGTTCATCCGATTTACATTGTCACATTTTGATCAAAATAAGTTTACATAGCTCTCTCTCTCTCTCTCTCTCTCTCTCTCTCTCTCTCTCTCTCTCTCTCTCTCTATACAGTTAGTGACAGCATAAACATCTATAACTTAAGATCATTTTGCTTCCGCAGATCAGAGGAAAGGG
>NC_089748.1:83519149-83556649 GCF_040412425.1 Macrobrachium rosenbergii
AGAGAAATTCCGTGTCTGAATTGATTACATGTATTTACATAAATCAGAAGAATAAATCACAGGGAACTGTGTACGCTAGGCTCTTGGCACTTTCAGGTTTAAATTAACAATAGACAAAATTAAGAGTGCCACTCAGCTAATAATGAGGCATGAAATAAATCAGCTAGGTTTGATTGATGGACGTAGGGGCACAGAAGGTTACAGATGTTCTACAGCGTTCACACACCTCTTCTGTAATGTATGGAGAAGGAACACGATCACAGTCTAATTATTACATGGAATGCCAAAGGCTCAAGGAGTAACGTCAGGATATGTTCAGTTAAATTACTAACAAATTTCAGAGTCTAGCAGAATACAAGGGGAAAAGGAAAAACGAAATGAGATAAGAGTAATGGATAAATGACCGAACACTCTCCACCGCTTAGTATCTCTATTCCTTTAGCGAAGCTCCTTGGTTGTAGAAAAAAATGGCTCTCAGACGAGTGGGATCTCCTACACTACACATGGCACTTCAGGTAGCACTCGGACAGTAAGGTGAACAGCCAGACAAAGAGATCGGAGCTCGAGCTCGAGCTCTGAGGTCACACTCAGTGGCGTGCTTCTGGGTCAGTCTGCTGGCTGCGTCTCTCTCCTGACACTGGCATCAGCCCTTAATAGACTTTGCTTTCTCCCCGGCTTTCATAGCCCCAAGCAATTCAGGTGTCCTGGCTGAGGAGGGCGGTTCCTGTTAATTCCAGCTTCGGTCAGTTTCATGTTCCTGTTAATTCCAGCTTTGGGAAGTTTCACGTTTCAGCCTGGGAACACAGATCCTGTGTGGGAAGAAGAGGGATCGGCCGAAGAAAGTGTCTTGGGACAAACAGCTTAAGATAAGAGCTTTGCATAGGCTTTATAGTCTGTTTACCTTTCTAAGATCGCTAGGGTGGGGCGAGTAAGGAATTCCTGCGATGTCAGACGTCTCATTGTTATAGTTAAAAGTTTTGCCTTGTTAGAGCCTCCTCAGATGAAATAAAAAAAATGTTATTCATTTAAAGGTAACAACGAAAACATATTTGACTTCATATTTTTTCCGTACAAACCTTCTTTATTTTCATAAAAACAAGGAGATATGGCATAATTTTTGGCCGCCGTTGCCAAACCTCAATTTCGCTGACACGTGGTCAGCTAGGGCATTTAAAAGGCCAACTCGATCAAGAACAACAACGGTGGCCACCTCCTGAAGCAGCCAGTGAGTGTCAGTGGACAGTATGGATGGCCCGAGGGATAGCCAAAGCGGATCAGATCTCTCCACCGCCCTTGGAGCGTCTTCACCCTCAGAAACAAGAAAGGGCTATGTAATTAATGGTCAATTATTTTTCTCTCCTAAATGATGAATATTTATTTAACCTGCACTGACACTGAAAAATCTAATCACGTAACCAATAATAACTGCTAAAATAGAATATGGATAATACAAATGGCTTGAAAAGCTATTCCTGCCGAACCACCCTCACAAATTTTAAGTGTTAATGCATCAAACACATTATGATGTCATTATAAGAACTATGATTATTATTTCATTAAGCACAAAAGAAAGAAAATTCATTAAGAACAACCAAAATTTACTCAACGCTGCTCCTTTAGAAAGCGAAGTGCAGTACATGACAGATCTCAGGTAAAGCCATAAACAAGGGATTAACCTCGAGGGTGACCTTAGAAAAGTAAACGAACTAGAGTGAAGGAAAGTGTAGACCCTAACTCATTTACTGGGCAAAATTTAATTAACAGGAAACCGGCTTAAGGCCGCTCCCTAATCTGGATGTTATTTCCCCAAGTTTGAGCATGAAGGAATGCCAATAAATTAATACTTGTAGCAATATACAGTATACACAAACATACATTCACACACACACTAGGCCCACTAGGCCATACAAGTCATAAAAGAACTTGGAACCTGAGTGCCACTGCACACAAGGAATTACATGGGCAAGCTAACTGCTTGCATACCAGTGTGTTTTCCCCAACTTCCTGACTCAGCAATGACCCATTTCATTCGAATTATCCCTTCTGAGTGAACATGGTAGAAATAATCAACACACAATCACGTGTGGAACAGAAATAAATTCCTGACTCACATCAGGATCGAACCCAGGTCTTCCAATTGAAAGGCAAGGGCGCTGCCCACTAGGCCATACAAGTCATAAAAGAAGTTGGAACCTGAGTGCCACTGCACACAAGGAATTACCTGGGCAAGCTAACTGCTTGCATACCAGTGTGTTTTCCCCAACTTCCCGACTCAGCAATACATATATACTAGCTGACCAACCCGGCACTGCCAGGAAAAACTCTGAACGACATTTGATAAACTATCTCTCTCTCTCTCTCTCTCTCTCTCTCTCTCTCTCTCTCTCTCTCCCTAACACCCCCATTTCTTTCTCTTCTTCTCCTCTCACTCTCTTTATCACTATCTCCCAACTCACCCATTCACTGTTATAGAATTCAACAGCCCAAGGTTGTGTATGCACAATCAAGTTTACCTGTCATTTCTTCTGTCGCTACATCAAAACTGCTGTTAAAACTTATGTGTAGACAACAGTTTGTGGGGAGAGACAGTCCACTCACCAGAACAGATGAACTGATGGTATTACCTATGTATCTTCTGACTGACTGACAGTTGTGGACAGGTTAGCACCAATTTTGTGACAGTTTGCTGCTGTATTTCATCTGGGAAGCATCTCAGAAGCTCTGGTCAGAATATGAATGTTATGTGCAGGTGTTATTCATTTCACTGTTAGACCCTTCAACGCTATTTTTAGGCTGTTATAAGTCCAAATCATACAATAAAAATCTAAAACAATATTTCCATGTGATACAGACAATTTGGTATAGCCCTAGGCCAATGATGTCTTTTTATGATATGTGTTACTATAATGAAAGTAAACTTCACTGTCCAATTTATAAAGAACTGAACCAACCCCTCAGTTCTAATTTAAACTCATTCATTAATATTGTATGAGAATGTAAAGTCCCCGCTGAGCGGGTTTGCTGTGGTGGCGACCCGTTTCTTTACCTCTCCTAAGATCGCTGCTCCTAGGATAACGGGCCATGCAGATCCAGTCATACCCAATCATTTAAATTGATTTATGTAAATATTTACCTGTCACCAACTTCTATGTTATGTGTTTCTTTTTCTCAGGTATCAGAATGTATTCAATTTAGTTATTGTCTATTTGTGTAACTCAAAGTGTATTTGTTCATCGTATTTATCGTCAAATGTTATTGATCTCAGGTCACCCTAGTTCTCATTGTATTCCTCAGCATGACGTCAGTCCACCGCTATATAAACTGCCTGTGTCCTCAATAAGTCAGCAGTAACCTTATCCTGCTTGTTTCTTTCGCACCTCTTAAAGTGGTGACCCCGGAGTGGTTCCTGGAGCCATTAGTGGACTCACACGGCAACTCAGTCTTAGCTCCAGGAACTACCCACACCCCTAGCGGACTCATTCGGCGCTGTAACCAGCGTTCGGGCGTGCTGACTCTCGTTGGCAAATCACCAGTGTCATTAGCGGACTCACACGGCGAGCTCCCAAGTGCGTGTTGATGCAAGTATCCCACTCCTATTAAGAGGGCTAGAGCATGGATGCAGATATCCCCTCCTTCGTTCAATTAACAGCAAACCTCGCGGATTCAGATGTTTACCTCCTGCCCACATCACCCACGCCCTCCCCTGCGCCGAGGCTCTCGCGCTCATCCACACCGCTGCCCGTGCCCAGCACGCTGCCCTGCCCGGCAGGACAAACAAAAGCCGCCCTCACCATAAAACCGCCGCCTTTCACTCAGGGGAACCCGTCATCATGGCTGTACAGGGTCAAGGGTCAGTTCAGGCTGGCGGAACTCAAGGACGAGGTGCTGCAAGCTGACGCAGTAATTAACGCCCTGCCAGAGGAGATCTATAGGAAACTCGTACCATGGGTGTCCGCCGCACACCCCCTCACCTACCACCTCCTAAAGAAATCCCTCATCGAGACTTGCTCCCTGCCAGTCGCCGAAAGGGCCGCCCGCGCCCTTGACCTCATCATCAACCCGCGGCAGGAACAGAGAGTCATGGAGTCGTGGGACATGATCCAGGACCTTCTCATCCTCCCCGACACCGACAGCAGCGGAAAGAAGTCTGAGATAAGCCTGTCGCGGGAGATTTTCCTCCGCCAGCTCCTCCCAGAGGTCCGCACTCAGATCCTCGAGCCCTACACCATGCCCCTCGAGGTCTTGATCCGCACGGCGCAGCAGCTGACTGACTCCGCAAAGGCAGCGAGGCGGACATCAGCGCCTGCACACCCAATCCAGAGGGAGCAGAGGAGGAGATAAGCGCCGTCACCAGGAGGCAGCCACCGTATCACCACAAGTGGAACCCACCGGGCCCTTGCTACTACCACAAGCGGTACGGCAAGGATGCCCAGAACTGCCAACCCCCGTGTTCATTTGCCTGTCCAAAAAACAAGGGAGGCAGCGGCCAGCAGGACAGGCCGCTATGGCAACAGAAGAACCCAGGAGCCCAGAGCCATTAGGCTTCCGCGTCTGCGACACCACCTCCAACAGGATGATGTTGGTCGACACAGGGGCTGTTAGATCAATCTTTCCGCTATCCAGAGAGGACCGCATGCGCTCGCCGTACCCGGCTGCCTTCCTGACGGCCGCCAACGGGTCCCCCATCCTCTCCTATGGCACCAGGCTCCTGTTGACCTCCATCCTTGGACGGAGGTATTCCTGGGACTTCGTCGTTGCGGACGTAAGGCCCCCGCTCCTGGGTGCGTATTTCCTTGCCCACTTCAGGCTGGCAATCGACGTCGGTCGCAAGCTCCTCCTCGACACCGACTCCTGCCAGTCCCTCCCGTTGGCAACGGGACTCAGCGCGCCCACCATCTGCTCCGTCGCCCTCCACCAGTACTCCCAGCTGCTGAAGGAGTTCCCCGACGTATTCAGGCCCGAGCTCCGTCAGGTACCCGGGGAACAGCAAAACATGGCATCTACCACCACATAAAGACAAAGGGACCCCCTACACACACAAGGTTCCAGAGGCTTCCCCCTCAGCGCCTTCAGGAGGCCAAGAACGCCTTCGCCGAAGTGGAACAGATGGGAATATGCAAGAAGGCCTCCAGCCCGTGGGCCTTTCCTCTCCACATGGTGCAGAAACCGGATGGCTCCTGGGGACCCTGTGGCGACTACAGGCGGCTCAACCTCGCAACAGAACCTGACCATTATCCCCTGCTGAACATGCAAGATCTCACAGCCTCCTTCCACGGGGCCAAAATATTTTTTAAGCTGGATCTTTTAAAATCTTACTTTCAGGTGCCAGTTGCTCCAGAAGATATCCTGAAAACCGCCATCATCATGCCTTTCGGGTCCTACGTCTTCGCCTTCTCCACCTTCGGCCTGAGGAACGGGGGGGGAACATTCCAGCGGCTCATGGACAGCATCCTGGGGAACCTGAAGTTCTGCGTCTGCTACGTGGATGATATCCTTATATTTTCCAGGTCGCATAAAGAGCACCAGCGGCACATCCGGGTGGTCCTGCAGTGCCTGCAGGAGAACGGCCTCGTCGTCAGATTCGACAAGTGCTCCTTCGGCGTTGAGAAAGCTGACCTCCTAGGCCACGAGATATCCCCGGATGGTGTCCGCCCACTCGCATCAAAGGTCGCAGCCGTCACCAGGTTCCCCATCCTCACCTCCGTCAAGGCCGTCCAGGAGTTCCTCAGGATGGTGAATTACTACAGGAGGTTCATCCCCGGAATTGCACACACTATGGCCCCCCTGACGGAGATCCTGAAAGGCCAACCGAAATCCTAGTGTGGGGACCCAGCCAGCAGCAGGCCTTCTCCCTGACGAAGGGCCGCCCTCGCCAAGGCAACCACCTTGGCCTGGACCCCAGTGCTCCCCTCCAACTGACGACGGACACCAGCAGTGTCACATGCGGAGCTGTCCTGGAGCAGATCGTCGACGGCGCCCCCCAGCCCATTGCCTTCTTCAGCAAAAAGTTCAACCCCGCGGAGGCCCGCTACAGCACCTTCGACAGGGAACTCTGCGCAGTATACCGGGCAGTCCGGCACTTCAAGTTCCTCCTGGAAGATACGCCCTTCACAATGTACACAGACCACAAGCCGCTGGTCCTCGCTTTCACCAAGCAGGAGGACACATGGTCTTCCAGACAGCAACGACACCTCGCAGCCATCAAAGAGTTCACCTGCTCAGTCAAATACCTCCCCGGCAGGAAGAACCCTGTAGCAGATGCCCTCTCCAGAATTGAGCTCAACGTGGTGCAGCTTGGGATCAACTACGAGGACCTTGCCCAGGAGCAGGCCGCCGATCCGGAGACTCAAGCCTACCGACCGCCATCACGTCCCTGAGGTGGAGGGACGTGTCCCTCGCTCCTGGGGGTACAAATCTCCTCTGCGACATCAGCACCAGCCAGCCTCGCCCCCTGGTGCCCACCTCCTGTCGCCGCCAGGTATTCGACATCATCTATAGGCTGTCCCACCCCTCCAGCAGGACAACAGTCAAGCTGCTGGCAGAGAAGTTCGTCTGGCATGGAATGCGGAAGGACGCGAGGACCTGGGCAAGACAGTGCCTTCAGTGCCAAACCAGCAAAATTGGTCGCCACACCGAGTCCGGAGTGGGTGAGTTTCCACAACCAGGGCGGCGGTTCGGCCATATACACATCGACGTCGTCGGGCCAGATATCTCCTGATTATTGTCGACCGTTCAACCAGATGACCCGAAGCTACACCCATGCAGGAAGCCACCGCCAGTACGTGCACCGAGGCCCTCCTCTCCAGCTGGATCAAACCGGTTCGGTGTCCCGGACCACATAACCACTGACAGGGGCCCTGCCTTCCTGTCCGAATTGTGGTCCGCCCTGGCACGCCTGCTGGGGACAGCTCATCACACCACCACCACCTACAACCCCGCAGCCAACGGCTTGGTCAAGCGTTTCCACAGGTCCCTGAAGGCATCCCTCATGGCCCGCTGCACCTCTGAGAATTGGAAATGCCAGCTGCCGTGGGTCTTCCTCGGCCTGAGAACCACCCCCAGAGCCAATGGCGACCCGTCCGCAGCTGAGAAAATCTACGGCGAGCCTCTCGTAGTCCCGGGTGAACTAGTCACAGAGGACCACCACAACCCATCTGTCCAGAGGCTTTGCAATATAGTCAGCAAGTTCGCCCCCTGTAAGCGGACATACACCGACAGATCAGTCGCCTTCACGCCGCCCGGCTTGTCCTCCTACACTCATGTCTTCGTCAGGGATGACACCGTCCGCCCACCACTGAACAGGCCCTACAGGGGGCCCTTCCGCATGCTGGAAAGGAATAACAAGGCTTTCCGGCTCGCCCTTCACTGAAAGGACGACTGGGCGTCGGTCGACCGTCTCAAGCCCACCCTCCTGGAGGAGGACACAGACGTCACCACACCTCACTCTCCGCCTGAGCAGTTGTCTCCACAGCCAGGTCGCTGCAGAAAGTGGAAACATCCGCCCACACCTGCAGCCAGCCGCTCCCACACACAGCACAACCCCATGCTCACTTCACGTAGCCACGGCACCCTTCAGCACCCCAGCAGATACGCTGATTAATCAGACGTTACCCACGTCTTGGGAGGGGAGTATTTGTAAAGTCCCCGCTGAGCGGGTTTTCTGTGGTGGCGACCCGTTTTCTTTACCTCTCATAGGATCGCCGCTCCTAGGATAACAGGTCACGCAGATCCAGTCATACCCAATCATTTAAATTGATTTATGTAAATATTTACCTGTCACCAACTTGTACGTTATGTGTTTCTTTGTCTCAGGTATCAGAATGTATTCAACTTAGTTATTGTCCATACAATGAGAACTAGAGTGACCTGAGGTCAATAACATTTGACAATAAATACAATGAACAAATACACTTTGAGTTCAAAGTGTATTTGTTCATTATTGGTGTCAAATAACCTCAGGTCACCCTAGTTCTCATTGTATTCCTCGGCGTGACATCAGTCGGCCGCTATATAAACGGCCTGTGTCATCCATTAATCAGCAGTAACCTTATCCTGCTCGTTTCTTTCGCACCTCTTAAAACAATAGACGTCTTTTTTTTAATAAGAAATGTTTAGTCTATACTCTTTTATGCCTTTTTACTTTCCATTATTAAGTGAATTACTGCAAAACACTTTCCTGTACGTCTAACTTCAACTCGTGATATGTATTTTTTATATTGGTTTTAGGGACGTTTTTAATACAACATAATAATTTACAACTCATTATCTTTACAATGACATCAAATTCCTTAACGTAGAATTGCGTATAAAGTTACACATACAACATCTATAAACTTGGTCAATTCGTAATCATGAATCAAACAAAATCTTTCCTTTCTTGGAGGAATGTTAGGTTTATTGTTTTGAATAATACGCATTGATAAAAGATAGAAATAAATATATATCATTCTAATATGTAACCTTAAACAATAATCTTATTTTTCTAAATGATGGGAATACTATTTCTTACTGTGTATGATTACATCAGCAAAAGGTATGAATTATGTGTTGTGTAAGCTGTGAGCACTTCGAGTTTCTTGAAGTACAGTAGTTGCTATTTCTTAATTTAATACCTATTTGCATCTAACAGATTTACCCTCCAAGCGCCTTTCGGAAAAGATTTCCAAATATAATGATCAACATTTCTGTAAAATTAAAATCTAGAATTTTCAGTCATTATCTTCCAGGTAATCAGTACCAAGCAATGTGAAAAGAAACGTATGCAGTAAAGTTTTTTACCAGTTCGCACAATAAGTAATTCCAACCATTGGAGTGTCCAAGGTGCATTGAGCCACTACTACACATGCGCGGACTCGGCTTTGCTTACTACAGAAAAAAATTATCGATTTAGGTTTTCAAAGTAGATTTCCTGGAGGTAATAAGCAATTACATTAATTATTATCGTAAATTATAATCAAAAAATTCACATAAATTCTGATCAAAATTTGATGTTATAGGGATTTATTATTATAGGTTCATCATACTTCTGGCAGTGCCAGAAGAAAAGGTAAAGTATCAGGTGAAAAATGAGAATAAACCCAGAAAACTGAAGGAAAAGGTGACGTAAAATTGGAAATTTCATTTGGTTTATCTGTGTTCATATAGTAGGGGCTTGATTTTGAGTTAAAACCTTTCTGGGGTGAGTTTTAACAGTGATATGAACAGGAATTAAAAGTTTGTGTATGTATATATATATATATATATATATATATATATATATATATATATATATATATATATATATATATATATATATATATATATATATATATATATATGTATATATATGACTTTTATCACATCACCGTGATTCATATACAATCAGTAAGCTACAAACGTCCTATAATATCCAATTCGCTCTACCTCGGAAATAATATATTATTATATATGTTACCAAAGCGGAATTTTTTAGTTGATAATAAGTTCGTCGTCCCGTGGGCTCGAACCAGCGAAGGACAAGAACTCAGGACTACAGTGGACGCATTAACCCACACCGCCTAAAAATTCCCCTTTGGTAACATATATGAAAATATATTATTTCCAAGGTAGAGCTAATTAATATTAAAGGACGTTTGTAGATATATATATATATATATATATATATATATATATATATATATATATATATATATATATATATATATATATATATAATATATATATATAGTATATAGATATATTTTATATATAAATATATACATATATATATATATATATATATATATATATATATATTATATATAAATATATACATATATACAGTATATATGTGTATATATATATATATATATATATATATATATATATATATATATATATATATATATATATATATATATATACAGTATATATATATACATATATATATACAAACTTTTAAGTCATGTTCATATCACTGTTAAAACTCACTCCAGAAAAAGGTAAAATTTTTAACTCAAAATCAAACCCTACCATGTGACAGACATACGAACACAGACAAAACAAATCAAATTTTCGTTTTTTGCGTCATCCAAATATCACCTTTCTCCTGGCACTGCCAGAAGTATGATTAACATATTATATATATATATATATATATATATATATATATATATATATATATATATATATATATATATATATATATATAAACTTCTAATTCATGTTCATATCACTGTTAAAGTACATCCAAATATCAACCAATAAATAATGTCGAGTGTGCACTTCCACCGTTCTCTCATCTAAAGGTCTCATAGTTTTCATCCAGGTAAGCCTAGACTTTCCAACTCTCGTGGTACCCAGAGGATTCCAGCTGGCATTATCAAATACACTTCCTCCGGATGATACGAATGAAATGTCCAAGCCATCTCCATCTTTCTTTCATCATTATCGCAGCTACATATGCAACTTCGGTAATTTTCGGCACAGTATCCTTTCTAATTCCATCTTGTTGTTCTTCTTAAAGCGACAAAATCTTTTAGGCATAGTTTTATGGTCACACCATTATTCATGTCGTATAGCAATAAAGATCGTACATGACTAATCTATAATGTTATTTTCGTGTGTAATTTCAATCTATTTGATTTCCAAATCTTTTATATATATATATATATATATATATATATATATATATATATATATATATATATATATATGTGTGTGTGTGTGTGTGTGTGTGTGTGTGTGTGTATACATATATATAAAAAGCATTCAGCTACAAGAGTCCTTTAATATCCAATTCGCTCTGCCTCGAAATAATATATTTTCATATACGTTACCCGAAGAGGATTTTTTTAGTTGATAATAAGTTCGTCGTCTCGTTGGCTCTAACCACGGAAGACAAGAACTCAGGCCATATATGAAAATATATTATTTCCGAGGTAGAGCGAACCGGATAATAAAAGACTTTGTATTAATGCTTGTATATGAATCACGGTGATGTGATAAAATTCATTCATATACATATATATATATATATATATATATATATATATATATATATATATATATATATATATATATATATATATATATATATATATATATATATATATATATAAGATTTGGAAATCAAATAAACTGGAATTGCACACGAAAGTAAGGTTATATATTAGTCTTGTGCGATCTTTATATATATATATATATATATATATATATATATATATATATATATATATATATATATATATATATATATATATATATATATAAAAAAGTTCTTAAAGTAATCCCCACGTTAGATCTCTGTGGATTATAAGCATAATTTTTTTATGCCAGGCGTGATGCTGGAAAGTCAAATAACGAAAGAAACCCAAATAAAGAAATAGGGTATCCTCAGTTAATGGCAGTACCATTAACTGGTTTAAAATAGCCAGACATACACATCGTGACTATAGATCTCAATGAAATACTCACTTACCCTTGTATTCTGCTCACTACTGGTGTTGCATCGGAATTGCTCGAGTATTGGCCCATTCTTGCTACCCAATCAACTGCAAAGAGAAGTGCACCCAAGGATAACAAATAGATTTAGCAGAGCCGCAAAAGGAAAGCTGATTGCCCCTCCTTTTGTTACTGTTGACTATTAAGGTAACAAAACGCATTGGCTAATAGAAATCATTTTAGAGTATTGCGTTGGAACTGGTCGGGACATTTCCTCAGTAGTTAGTAGTGTTCATATGTGAATGATATTGAGATTGAGTCGGTGTTGTGCCTGAATAGGCCTTGTTACCATCGAACAAATATCATCATAATTATTAGTGTGGACTGGGACTGAAATTTATGTTTTACGTTAGAAGTGAAATATTAGAAGTAAGACTTAACCCAGCAATGTAAAAAGTCTGTGTTTGGTATCACAACAGAAAGAGACAGCAAATTCAGTTCTCGTTTAATTGTTATTACAACAAAGGACTTTCACAAGTGGACTTATAAAGATACGATCGTTTGTTATTCAGTCACTTTTAATTTATTTTAATGAAGAATGAATGCAACATCCCAGGGACTCCTTTTCCGTGTTTTCGCTATAAAGTGCAAATTTCAGGAACACCTCGTAAACGGTCCCCATTATTTTACAATAAACTAAAAGTAGGCTTTCAGTTTATTTTACATTATTTTACAATAAACTTAAAGTAGGCTACATGGCAGTACTTTCCTGTCTTCAGTGATTCTTTTTTGCTATATTCATTACACAATTTTCCAGAAAACGTATTTTCGAAGTTCTTTACATATTTTGTCTGCGTATGAAATTAGTGCAGTTTGTAACCCCACCTAGAGGCATGGCAAAAAAAAAAACCGAGGCGCCCACTCGTCTGGCTGAACCATAATACAGTTGGGGAATATGCCCCCTTACCTTTCTTTCCAACCACTCTAAGTCCCTCTTGTCACTGTCTTAAGCGCTGAATGGCTGAAAGCGCGACAGCGCTTAGATTTGTAGCCTGAATTTTATGATTCATTCATTCACTCATGTCAAAATTGTCTTTTAAGAGGAAAGCATCGAAAGTAGCACTTGATTGTATTGTTTGTATATCAAGTGACCAGCTGATGGCATCCTGCCAACCTCTCCCCGCCCTCCCCCCCCCCCCTCTCTCTCTCTCTCTTTGGTCCTATTCCACAAAATTATCCATTAATGGATTAATGCATAGTACTTTATCGAGTAATGTGTCGCATGTTTATCCTCTAATGCCAATTAGAAATTCAGGTACATCACTCCTCTTGTTGGTTCTGTAATGATCTTCTTAATAGCAATTTTATTCAAGAAGTGAATTATCCTCATTTTCACCAGGTATGAAATGAAAATGTTTTCATTAGGTTAGGCCTACTTACTTGACTCAAGGAATCGTCCCTGGTTAGAATCTGTCTTAGTTTTTCGTCTTCACATAGAAACAACTCAAATATGCCTTTTTTGCATAATCATTGGTCATTATGCTAAGATAGGTCACTTTTGCCAGTTACATGATGAGTATGCTGCGTCCTCTGGCAGCAACCTGACTTGGGCTATTGAGCTCCCTCCGTGTTATGACTGCTTTTGTGATTCCCTATAAACTACAACCTGTTCCTTCAGAAAATAGTTGTGATGATTTAGGTATTATGATGAGCTTCTTCCCCCATGAGCATTACGACAAACCAGAGGTCTCCATGCTTTCCAGAAATAGTCTATCACCTGAGACCCCAAAATTCTGAGTTCGTTGCCCCCTGCCCCCTGCCCCCCGCTGTTTACCTCACTTTCTTGGTACCAGTATGTAGGAAAATAAGTCTGCTGTTCATTTCTGCCTGTTTCCAGGTCAACAGTTACCCTGAAACATGTCTAATTTCATGATTTTTACATCTTTCCTACAGCGCTTTTGCACAGCAATTAAGAGACAGCATATTTGGTTTTGAACGTGTTCTCCAAACTAAGTAATGAAAACTATTGTATATCTGAAATAAATTTACTTATTCCTTGCTGAAAACATTTCTAGTAATGATTTTTTCCAGAAGTTAATTGGGTTTCATGCTTGTTTCACATTTATAGCTAGTGAAATAAAGGAGATATATACTGTAAAAAGATTCATGAATAAACTAACATGTTAGATACAGCTTTTCTGGCTTGAAATAGAACACTTGGTAATTTTCTTGATCATAATCAGGAAAAAAGCTTGATGTACCGAATATATAAAAAAAATATATAATTTATTGTATAATGGCAAACTGAAAAGTACCTTCTCTTCACAGACAGTGATACAGGTAAACCTATCAATATGAATTTTTCATTGATAAAGTGGTATTCATTTGGCACATTATGTCATAAACACGTTGCCATGTGCGAACTGTAGCAAAGCATCATTAAAGTATGACATACAGTATATCATTTTAATGGTGCACTAGTCCTCAGTGACCTCCTCATCACTCTCAATATCTGCATTTGTTTCACAAGAATGCACAACTCTGTTTGCACATTCCCTGGTGCATTGGCATGCATCAGTACAGGACAGGTTCAAGCCCCTGCAACTGCAACGTTTAGTCAGGGTACATTCCATCAGTATATTCCATCAGGGTATAATCCATCAGTACTTTTGGAGCTGGTCCTATGTCTGTCCAGTAAATGGATAAAGAATCATTAGTCACAGTCCAGCCATGACCACTTGGACTTGGTTCACCAGGTTCAGGTGTTGTCGATTGCTCTCAGCAAATAAATTTCCAGAATCTAGCAGCAGGCGAAGTAGGCACCACCCAATATTCAGCTTGTGAGGTTCATTGAAAACTTGTAAATTAAATCCTCTTCTGATGTCAACATTCAGCAATCCTGGGCATGTCTCTGACTTTGAGAGATAGGTATAAAACATCTAACAAGGTCATTTGTCGCTGTTACTTGCTGCTTGTCACTGTCACCTGATGGATCTGGCGGAGGCTCACAAGTGTGGACTCTGCGTTGTATGAGGATGCCATTTGTACAGTGGGTTGTGTTACTGCCACTGAGAGTTTGCTCATTGAGGTCATTATTGTCCCAGCAGAAAGTTGTGAACACATTTGGCAGGATATTACTTGGCAATAATACTCCGCTTTTCTCCTTTTTTATCTGTTTTTGGGCCAAAGCAGATTCTAACTCAAGCGACTCACTGTGAGAAATTGTGTGTCCAAATATGTTTAAAATGGTCACAAGCTGGGAGCTTCCAGTCAGATTTTTTATGGTCATGCTTAATGATACAATGTTTTGGTATTTTGACTCTCCCTTTGGACACATTGTATATGAGATCCTGTCCAACAGCCATGACTCTTCTGTGTAAATCTGGTTCCACAGTCTCCATTTCACCCCCACCAAACTCGTCTGGAGACATCCAAACAAGAAAGTTGTAAACCTGTTCTGGCAAATGAGCTTTATCTAAGGTCACGTCAACTGAAGAAACATCTGTCATTAGATTTTTCTGCTTCTTTAGTTCGCCTCTAAGATGCTTTGCCACATGGTAGAGATCTGCCCTGGTAATAGGACTAGGGTCCGTTTTGGTTTCATTTTCAGAATACTCAGAGTCAAAGTCAGGCCTTATGGTATCAGCAAGTCGCAAACCTGCTTCAACAATTTGCCCTTTAGGAATTCCTGATAAAAACAAAATCTCTGTTTCATTCTTTTTGCCAGGTTGTCAAAATGAAAGTTGTTTTCCAAAGGTTTTAAGCAAGCGGTTCTTGAGTTTGTATGATTTGTAATTTGGAGCTTTTTCGCCATGTGCTGCTAGGTGAGTATTGAAATGTTCTAAAAGAATGTTCATTGACATAGTTTTGTGCCCACTAAGCACTTCTCTTTTGACCTCTTTTACAACTGAGGTGTATGCTTCTTCATACGGATCCTTTGCCTTTGGTGCTTCACATTTTTAAGAGCAACTATGATGGTAGCACACTTCAGTTGCAATTGGATCCCTATCAGAAAGTTCACGCACTATACGCTCATCTTCTCGCAATCTTGTAGCCTTGCAATTGGATCACTGTCAGAAAGTTCACGCACTATACGCTCATCTTCTCGCAATCTTGTAGCCTTGCAATTGGATCACTGTCAGAAAGTTCACGCACTATACGCTCATCTTCTCGCAGTCTTGTAGCCTGAAGGATTCTATTTCCAACTTCAAAAGTCATGCACTGAATAGAGGCAGAATGTTCTTTTTGGCTTTATCATACTTTCTATCAGGGAGCTGGCCTTGGAACGGTGGTGCCGTTTGAATGGTTGTAGGTCTTCATTGTAAGCAGGTTCAACAGAGTTCTCATCCCTTTGTCTTTTGAGCCTTGCATTGTGATCTCGATTTGTGTAGGCCTGATAGCAGGTCCGATGGCAGACGCCTAATGCTCCATTGTCCAATATGTCCTTCAAACATTTATAGATTTCATCATTTCTTTCCCTGGCTGCATTGTAGAAAGCATGCCAGCTGACTATGGAGAACGGAGTCAATTTACCAGTTGTACCCTCTTTATGACAAAGACACTTTGAAAAGTCTACTTGAGAATTAGTAGGAGTAATTACGGGAGGATGCATATCAAAAGAAGCCATTCTAGTCATGCATACTCTACTAGCTTCTACAATACTCTGCATTTACTGTGGATTCTTCACCATCACCAGAAGACTACTGCCTACAAAGAGAAAGGAAAGAAGAATTTTAAGGTAAAGCCTTTTAAGCACCTATAGCCCTTTTTGCGGTCAATAATGGAATGAACTTTTCCAGTTAAAATTTTATCCAAATATTCCTAATATACCTACTTGTGTATGTAGAAAGTTTGGAGAAGTAAAACTAATAAAACCGAAAATTTTGTAACATTATTACTATATTTCATATTGTTTCCATGTCAAAACTATTAGAATTAGAGCATTGTTAATTGCATTTGAAAGATCTTAGAATTTTGAATAATACACGGTTATCAGATATCAATATTCTAAAGAAAAGCTACGAAAAAAGTAAAATTAAGATAAAAATACTGATTTTATCATAAATTGCGTCAATAATTATTGAAGAAATTATTTTTGCCAAATTCAAAATTTAATGACGAAGATTTGTAGAAAATTTAAAGACCTTCACAATAATAGTGAAATCATTCAAATATTAGTCATAGACACTGTGCAACCCAAAAATTAGCTTTAAATCAGGAGAAAAATATGTGTATAGGGTAGGTGTAAAAATCATGAAATTATACATATTTCAGGGTAACTGCAGACCTGGAAACAGGCGGAAATGGATAGTAGACATATTTTCCTATAGTTTGATACCAAAAAAGTGAGCTAAACAGAGGGGGGCAACGAACTCGAAATTTAGCCACCTTATTGGAAATCATGTGATGGACTAAAACCCACCCAGTAGTGGCTGCAGCAATAGTTAGGGGTAACTTAAGTATACCCTAGTTTAACCAGACCACTGAGCTGATTAACAGCTCTCCTAGAGAGGGCTGGCCCGAAGGATTAGACTTATTTTACGTGCATAAGAACTAATTGGTTACCTAGCAACGGGACCTACAGCTTATTGTGGAATCCTAACCACATTATACCGAGAAATGAATTTCTATCACCAGAAATAAATTCCTCTAATTCTTCACTTGTCGGCCAGAGACTCGAACGCGGGCCCCGCAGAGTGCTACCGAGAACGATACCGACCCGTCCAACGAGGCACTAGTTAGGGGTAAGAATCAGTAACTAAAGTACAGCTTAAGACCAGACTTTCCAGTGCATTACTATTGGCAATATTTTATTACTGGTGGGAAAGATTTTTTTCGAGATATTTAGCCTTGAAAAGTAAATCTTATCCTGACACGCTAATTTGGGTAACTATTTATTTCATTCAGTCAGTTCAAAGCCACATTGATTGTCCTTGTGAAAAAATATGGAGGTTTTTTGTAGTTGTAACTCGTTGAAAATGATTTATGTTCCCGTCCTTGTAATCTAAATCATTTATATTGATTTCTATAGCCAAGTGGCATGTGACTTTTGTATTAACTTATGCATGTTGTTCGCCAGACTTGAATCAAATGATGAAAATTATATAGATCAACACTTTGTTTTAGGTCAGCTATTTTTATCCGCACTCAGACAATCGAGACGGTACCCGGATCAGTAGAGAAACGAAGGCCGTATGTTGAAAAATGAGAGCAATTATTACTTTAGTGAAATGTAATAAATGAAAACAATTACTTCGGTGAAATGTAATAAATGATCGAACTAATAACGAATACTGCTCAATGCTTGCCTCGTTATGTGAGAAGTAACAGGCAATTTGTGAAGGTAACTAGTATGTATAGATCCTCGATACCCAATGCACAGACGCGTTAGACTTGATCCATTCAGTTTCCTGTCTTGAGCAAGATTTCTTATGATTTTACTTAATACATATAGTTACTTCTGAAATGTTAACAACCTTCATGTTTTTTGGATGATCCCAGTCCACCTGTCATAGCCTGATATGTGTTCTTCCAACAAATTCTGTCATATCAGCGCTGTTATTTCTAAGAATCTTCTCTCTTGTTTCTGGAATCTACCCTTGGCGCTGCACGTGCTATGTGCCATCGTGAATACCTCGCATAAATCAAAACACGATCACTATCCGTTGGTTCTCGTACATATTAATTGCTTCCATTTTGGAATTATACCATGACATACATCAGCTTCTAAAGTAAGTTATTCTCAGCTTGCTAAATCATAACGCATTAAAGCTCTAATTTTATTTGAGGTTGTTCTTATAATTAGAGCTGGATCATTATTTTAATTTCCATTTTAAAGTCTCTCTGTAGGCTAACTCCTCTCTCATAACTCCTAACTACACTATACGAATAACATATCAGAGGCAGGATACTGGTGAAAGAAAAGTGTTCTGACGCATGCAAGATGTTCTACTTGTTTCTTTAATAGGACTGTATACGCGCATTGTGACCATTTGCTAAACTGCCTTTATTATTGTTTCATTGCCAACTGCTTATAATCACTCTTGTTGCTAACACACATATCTTTACAACTAGACTTGTGATATTAGTCATTGTTCATCGCCATAATGCATGTAAACACACACGCAAGCAAACGCGTACACGTGTGTGCCACTAGCCTACTTCAATACGGTCTTCAGTATTGCATTAGACTAGCTTATCATGTTTAATTTTTCTATATATTTCACATTAATAGTAAAAAAATTATACTGAACGGAAAACTTGCTATGAAGACCGAATACATTTCAGCAGCAGGAGTGCGCAGATCATTCAGATATTTAACCACCAAATAGCGTATCATAAACTCATCTTCATTATTTCTCTCAGGACTTGAGGGTCTGGTCAGTGCACTCAATCAGAGGTAGTTTGATAAAACAATCTCATTTTAGCAATTCTATACAAGATTAGGGAGGCAGTAAATGAAAAATACAAAATATATTTAAACCCACCCCATAAGCCAAGTAACTGTCAACATTGTAACTAAATGTTAGGCTACTGATATCTGTTTTATGAACGAATTAAAAGGATTGTCTCTACTTTCATTAAGAAAAGCGTTTTTTCTCGAGTCATTATTTATTAGGTGACTGCTTCAGATTTACCCAATAGTATTCCAGTACAGTATATTTCAAACTCTCAACCTACTAATCCTTATAAAGCTGGACGGGATGGCCGTAGTTTATCACCAACACTGCATTCAAATCACTGAAATTACCGGCAGCAGTAGTAACCTTCTCTAGGGTTCTGTTTATAAATCAGATATCCTCGCAGCTCTTAAAATTCGTTAGAGAGTCGTGTTGTTTTTGGCGGGAAAAGTGTCAGCTCGTTCGTCACCCGCTCACCGGGGGGCACCACAAACCAATACTGTGTTCGTAACGCTGACTTCTTGTCTGGCTTGGGTGTAGTAGCGCGAAAAAATCTTTCATCTTTCGGCCTAAAATTATACAAAATTGACGAACAGCGATTAATTTATATTATGTTAGAACATGTCCTAAGGCCAAGCATGAAATCGCGGTCTATATTGGAATATATTAGGAGATGACTGAATCAAAGTGCGTTCCTTGTTGACCAAGAGAACATATCTGCAACTCAATCATGGTCGACGTAAAGAAGATAAACAAGCGTGGTCTAGATTCGCCAATGTGATAAGTGAAACTGATGACCTCTTTGTTTCTTCATTTATGTCAATTTACTAAAGCTACTACTGCTAGCTCAAACATTTTCCACGGATGCGTGAAGGTATGGTTCTGCCATTAATGTCTTATTAAGAAAGGTTAGATAAAAGGAAAAAAGGATTTTTAGTTTAAGTTAATTCTGCTACCATAAATGGAGATGGCTTCCTTAGAAGTTCTAGTAGTGGCCGTATTTCTATCACTATTTAAAAATTCATTGGACAACTATCGCAAAGGCGCCGGTATTTACAGAATGTTCATATGTTCCATCCACTACTCCGAGTAGATTGACAATTTGACATTCATCCGTAGCTATTCTTGGTAAGTTCAAGTGAATAATTGTGTTATAGCTATTGTTTGCAATATAACATTTTGCGTAACAATTACTTCATTCTGATTTGCTTGACAAAAAATGCAATGCAGGAATGCTGTTTCAAAGAAAAAACGACAAAGTAAACTTAAAGAAATCACTTAAAAATTATAGATTACTTGGTGTTATTTATCCATGCAAAAGCAAAGGAAAAAATAGTTTATTTTGGTCACGATTTGGTTAATACTTATAGCATTGTTAATTACCTTTCTTAGTTCTAACTTTGGTAACCAGGCCCCTGGCATTGGTGCCACAGCCTGTTATCTTCCGTCTGTGCATCGATTACTGTACCGTAGAAAGTCAATTTTTTTTTTTGGCACATTTATATTTTCATACACTTATTTCAAAGAGCGCAGCTCACAGAAACACTGCTGTAAAGTACGGGAAATCGAGACAATGGCTATGAGCTGTAGTCAGATATTTGTATGTATTGTGTCAACATAAGAGTAAAATCTTGCTCGGGCTAACAACCGGGGGCTGTTAAACTATTGCATATATTAGGTAAAATAAGAAAAAAAAAATTGGGGCTATAACTTAGAATTAATAAAAGAATTTCACATCTTTAAAACTTACGTAATATAATGAATTAGTATTTGCGAACACCCACTCTGTTGGCTTCTAGGGACTGATCGTGACCCTCCTACAGACCTCCAAGGCCTGTTGCAAGTTCCACAGCATTTTCAGAATTAAGTTGCTAGCCCCAATACCCATGCCACACGATTGGTCTCAAGAGGTTCGTCGATGGTTACCCATTCAAGTAATGACCAATTTTAATGTTATTCAACTTAATGATCGAAAGACCAGCGGTACGGCAAACATGTTATTATCGACTACATGTGAAGCTGTTTTCTGTTGCCAAATAACACACTACAAGAAACACCATTCTTGTCAGCAAATAGAATTGTCAATGAAAATTAATATAATGGCCATGGAAGTCCCATTTATCCAGTCCCTTGGACTGGATGATAAACCAGCTGAATTACTGAAGCATTGGGAAGGGTAGTTTGAATGCACGTTCAAATTATATTTCAGTGCCATGGGGATAAAGAGATGCAAGGTGCTGCATGGGGCAAAGCCTTACGCACCAAACTCCCTCATCTTGCCATAAAAGCTTTATCAAAATTATGAAGGACAAACTGCAGCCGTCCGTAAAATGATAATTTAATTGTAGGATATGAGACTGGTAGTACTTATAGAAATGTGGCTGATTTATGCAGACTTTAAACAGGCTCATAACACTATCCATGCACCGTTATTCATGTAATGTTTAGAAATTTGACTTACCCTCCTGACTTGTACATCTTGTTTAAGTGTGCTACAGATAAAGCAGATGATGTATTTATAAGAATGGAGAGCTTTGATGCGGAAAGCGGACTCAGATAAGGTTGCCTTTTGACTCTGATGTTGCTTAATGTGTCTAGTTAAATGAAGGTGCGGGGGATGTGCACTCACAAGAAAAATCCATTTATAATGTCAAATTCCCATTCCAGTCTTTCAAGGAGGCAACCTCTAAAGTAAGCCCTTTGGTAAACGGAGAAAAGCATTAGAAATTGCGATGCCAAAATACATCAGACAACAAATGTAACAGATGTAGAAAGAAATTCCAGGAACATTGAATAGAAAAATGAAACTGAATTTCTAGGAAGCATGTTGATATCTAAGACTGGGAAGAATACTTAGTAAAACTGCTTTCAGGGTTGGTTGTTCCTAAAGTTTCTTCTGATCCTGAGGATAAAAAGGATATCGAGGCCTACCAAACGTAGAATCAATAACAGCATTTTAAGCCCAAGAGCAAAATATGCATGTGAGATTGACTTTTTCTAAGCACCAGAACTAAAGCTAACTGCATTTGAGAACACAGTATGAAGAGAAATAACTGGAATTTTGTTTCCGCATAACAAAAGGCCCCTGAAGAAAAAGTCATAATGTAAAACTTAATAACATAAACAATTCATGATCTTAAAATTTAAAAAATCATTGAATTTACAGTTTGCAGCGGCAGAAGTAGCCCGTTAAAAAATTAGAAACAGGACAGGATAATATCATAGTTTGTATATAATAACAGAATGGAGGAGAGGAGAGACAGGGAGTGGTCCAGAAGGTGGTGGAAAGACATACGGTATATATAGTAGATGCAGTAAGATTATTAATAACTGAAAGAAATGTTTTTGTGCAAATGGTATATACTGGGTTACAATTAGGTCCCAGTACCACGATTGTAATAATTATTGTAGGGCCAAATACTATTGCCAAGTAGGAAATAGTGCCTGATTGTGCAGCTATTAAAATGTCTGTTGATGGAGACATAAACTTTTAAGTTTACATGTAGGTTCCCTGTTCTCAAAAGTACCACTACAAGACGTTCTACAGTTTTTGAGAGAAAAATTAGCCCCTATACAGATCATTTCCCACTAGCCCTAGATAAAATAATAGTTACTTGAACTATGTGTATCAAAAACATCTTTTCGTTCGGGGAGTCATTTTATCAATAAAAATTCGGGTGCAGCATGGGAAGCCCTTTAAGTCCAGTTGTAGCCAGTCTATACATGGAATACTTTGAAACTATAGTCATAAATGCAATTAAACTTAAAGACATGCTGTGGATGAGATATTCTGGGATGATGGGTGGGGTAATTTCAACGAATTTCTTTCAAAATTAAATGCATTAGTGGCTAGCATCAAATTTAAAGTTGAATGGGAAACAGGCAACAAAATTCCTTTTCTTGACGTTTTAATAATTAGAGACACGACAGAATACAAATTTACCGTATACAGAAAACCAACATTTTCACTTTCATATATTCACTATTTTAGTTATCATGACATTTCTATAAAAATTGGCACAGTTAGCAATTTGTTCTTGAGACCTTTACGGATTTGCTCCCCAGAATTCCTGGAAAAGAAATTTGAACTAATCTGTAAGCAGCTATCGCCTTTCAAGTTTAAACCCTGACCGTATAACTGAGAAAGCAGTCCACAAAGCAAACATCATTGTCATTGTCTACCGATTTCCTCAAAACATGACCGGAGAGACGCCCAACAATAAAATCAAAATCCTACACCTGGACAGGATTAAGAAGTTGACACAGACACTTGGAAACTCTAACCCTTTTGTTTTTACCTACCTAAATACTTTAGCCAAATCCCTGATTAACTTTCAACAAAAGCCAGTCCCCAAAGACACAAGAGTATATGACATCCCCTGCCTTGACTGTGAACAATCCTACATGGGTTTTGCGGGTAAATCACTCCCCTCATAGACTAATACAACATAAACATTCAGCAAGATATGGACAACAGAGCTCAGCTATTTTTAACCACATAATCAATCATACTCGCAAAATAAACTGGAATATCTTACGTAAAATTTATATTTTTCTGTTTCTCTTTTTTTCCTATTTCTGCATTGTAATTTAGAAGCTTGCTTTGCATGATTCTGGCTTTTTCTTGTTCCATGTGAATGTTTGTTCGTTTTCAGTAATAATAATAATAATGGAAGCAAAATATGTTGTGTGTTCTGGACACTAATTTCTTGAAGGTTGTAATCGTATAACTCGATAGCTGTTCAGTTGTAAGCTTTTTCGTTAATGAATGTGATGCAGTTAGTTGTAATAGTTGCAAACCACGATGTTGAGTAAAACATGGGTAATTTTGATGTAAATGTGACTCCATAATAAAAGGTAACTTGCATGTAAAGGCATTTTCCGTGTCATAATTTTGGGAAGTGGTGTTAGGGATATGCTCAGATTATTATTTATTACCTTTGCTGTTGCTGAATTTCCCTGAGATGATTCTGAACTGATATTTTTTTCCCCTTTTCATCTTTCGTTTTTTTTTTTTTTAAGTTGTCCATTCATAGGAAACTGAGGGCAACTCGAATATTCTATTGTTCTTTACTATATTGGTGTGAAGAACCTCGTGTTTCCCGGGTAGTGCAGCATAATATAATTTTACAAAGACTTTTTTGTGATATATCAGAATCATAAGGGTTTTTTCTCGAGACTTCCATGAGCATCTATATTATTCCAACTACAATAGTTGCGTTCACCCTTACTTGTCTGCTGAGATTTCCCTTATATTTTCAAGCCCCTCTTCCTACCTTTGTAGAGAAGTATTCGGTTTATAGGAAATATTAGTAATGATGGAAAACAAGTAAGATAAAAACAACGTAGATGTGGCCAGCCTTCATATAAAACTCAAGAACAGGATACAACGAGTCTCCTCTGTGTGCATTAACAACTTCTGTTGGCAGCTGTTGCGATAGAAAACCAAATCTAATGGCAAGTTTTAGATGACACAGTACAACGAAGGTTTCGCCTGAGCGATATGCACTGTAGAAAACGATCAGCGGAACCATTTCGGACAGGTCACAAAGAACAAAGATGAAAATTCCATCAAGGACAGGGATTTTGCATATGTTGTGATACATAGATCTTGGGGAAGGAAGAGTGTAGTGACAACCATGAAAGACATTTGTGGTGTCCAAGGAGTATAAATTCTTTTATCAAACTTTATGTTTTTTTGACGCTAATGAAGCATACACGTTTCTCCCGTCCTGCCAAGGGGATCTCGGGTTTTAAGGTTTCAGTAATTAGTGATGGTGTTACCTGTTTCTCTACTGTGGCCAAATCTACTAACAAACAGCACATGTTCAGAAGGCTCGGTTTGTTACGGAAAGTTTAAAGTAAACGGTGCTTGTGAAAACATAGGGAACATCTCTGGGCCTCTCCCAACACTTCTGTGACTCGGTATAGTGGTCACTTGTAACTAGTTCCTTACCTTTTTACCTGGGTGCTATCTAAGTAATTAGCCTCTGCTATGTTGTATTAAATAGTGATTGCAATTTAGACTTTGCTCGACACGTCAGATCCGAGTGTTAACATGAGTGTAAACGTGAAAGAGGGCAGATGAATAGTTAATTAGGAGAAGGATAAATAGGAATGGACAAATTTTTTTTATCATTCACAGCTCGACAATAGCCTTTCGTGACCATAGTGTATATGTAAGAATGACATTGTACACTAACAAACAAGTACCACAAAATTGTATTAGACGACAAAAAAATTAAAGTGGATTGAGTGTGAAGATGACTTAGCAAAATACTTTAAAAACTTTAGAATGACGAGAGGAAGAGAAAAAATATCTGTTTTGGATATTAAAATAATTCGTTAGGAAAGAAGAAATTTACAATAGGAACATTAGTACAGGAAATTATAAGCTATATAAAGTACGAAGGAAGCAAAAACGGCTAGATATATTTGCAATTTGTCAAACTGTAATATATGGGAAATGAAATTTGTAATGAGTGAGATAAGGAGAATGAAAAGGGAAATATCCGAAAAATACGAAATTATCTTAATATCACACGAATCTAGTTACCACGTCCTTTTTTTATAGCCACATGCTATTAAATATTATGTAAGCAAGATGATTCATTAAGTTAATAATAGGATAAGTTTTATCCTACTCTGTGCAGTCCAGACTTGCTGAATTTCCGACTGTTTGTTTTCTTACAAACAAACATCGTAGTTGCTACACCATCCTTGAGAAGTTCGTGTGATGTGTTTATGGCAAGTAGATTTCGTTTCTATCTCTGGAAATCCTGCCAGAAGTGAAAGACTATAATACATTGCTTAACCATGAAAGAATAAAGTGGCAGAGGCTAATTACTTTAATAACATTTAGGTAAAAAGTTAGGGAACTACTATGTATTTCAGGAAGTTTGGGTCATCGGTTTTTGCCAATATCTTTCGAACCAATCGATTGATTGATATGGTACTTTGAAACAGTTTCTCAAACCCTCCCCTAATTTTTTGATAAAAATTCTATGTCCAAAGACAGATTTAAAGGCACTTTACTCTTGAAGTTTAGGGCAGTCAAAACCTAGCCAGTCAAGATTTACGAATTCATTCGGATAGGCACTCTTGGGGTACTTGTCCCTGCCAACACCACCTACCCTCTCTCTCTCTCTCTCTCTCTCTCTCTCTCTCTCTCTCTCTCTCTCTCTCTGTGTCGTCGCAATATTTGTTATATAATGGAATGTTTTCAGGCACATATTAGCATTAAAGTTCTTCAACTGAGCAATGTAGGATGAAATGAGCTAACGACCTACCTGGTTATACAGAATTGAGGGATTTCCGAAATCTGCGTAGTTGATGAATGAAATGTCGGGTTAAACGACAGGTTTATCACTTGTGAATCCAGTAACTACAGAGAAGGTTGTCTCTTCGCTGTTCAGAGTTATGGCTTACATGTTGAAATGTCCCCGTGGATGCAGAAATTGTATTTGCTCTGCGTCTTCTTGAAGTTTACAACCGGGAGAAAGCTGCCCAAAAATTAAGAATAAATCTGAATAGGTAAGATGTTGCTTATTGTTATTATATTTCACGGTCATATATATAAGGGAAAGATAAAATGATTTATTGACATACTGTGCATCTATGATGTCGAGTACATTGTCTCAAAAGGTTAAAACTGTTCTGTGATTTTAACCCATTATTTTTTATTATATATGTAGAACAGTGAATTTAGAATAAACACGAAATAACTTTTCACCACAAAATTATGCAAACAAAATAAAAACAATCGCATTCATGAAGAAAGTAACATATGCTACGTCAAGGAAGATTAGGAGAAGAATGGTGGAGTTAAAGAGGAAAGTTGGGGGTAGTGAGGAATTTACTATAAGTAGATACTCAGGACAAGTTCAGTCGTTACCGAGCTCGTATGTCCGAAAGCGTTAATCAGTTTGCTGGCTACCCCATCAAATTCAAGAGTAAAGTGCCTGAGAAAGCTGAATTTGGAAACTGAATTTATTACTAAAAATTAGGGGAGGGTATGAAACAAACTGTTGCAAAGTAACACACCGATCCATCAATTATTTTGGAAAATATTGGTAAAAAACGATGACTCAAACTTCCTGAAATACATAGTAGTTACAAGTTACCACTATACTGAGTCACAGAAGTGTTGGGAGAAGTCCAGAGATGATAACCTTTATAGCACTTGTCTCGAACACGGACTCACTTGTGTAGTCAGTGGTAAATAAGTGTGGAAATTCCGAAAGACCTGGCGCATGAGAAATGAGTGAGCACATCTCATGCATTACAAGTGCTCTTTCGATCGCCAGATAACGCTCACAAAGGCTCCAAAATAAAAACGAGGTAGGTTTTTATCTAGTTCTTAAGCATGGGCTATACACGCTATTTCACAGTTTGGTGTATGCATCACCTCCCCACATACAAATATGCCACTAAATCATCTTTTAACAAGAAACCTCTGCCCACCGGTTGCCATCAGGTCATAACCCATCAGAGAGTGTCCAGGTGAAAATGAGTTTTAAAGTGAGCCTTCCCAGAGATCATTTTACTTTTCGGCGGAAGACTCCATAGGAGACCAATTTAAGGTCAAGAAATAAGTACCGAGTAAGTTAAGAGGGTGACAATATAATTATAGGGCAGATAGTGTCTGGAAATAAGGTGGAAAATAGATCACGTGTTTGAAGGCAGGACAATATTCAAGCCCACTTCGGTGAGTTGGGTAATGGGAGGGTATTGGAGGGAGGGTGGGGGAAGGGGGCGGGGGGCAAAGGCGAGGAGAGGCCGGTGAACGGGGCATAATTCCTGGTTGATGGGGGCAAGGTCTATAGACCTTGGATGGGGGTGTGAGAGAACTGAGTTCGTCTCATCAGGTCCTCGCTTACTACATATCTGTACAGTAGCCTACATGGGTCTCATTATTCATCTGTGATCAAGAGAATGGAAATGATAGACTGGGTGTTCTCTGGGTGGTAACTATCTTTACGGATGTCTTAATTAACAAGTAAAGAAAGCATTTGAGTCTTCTCTCTCTCTCTCTCTCTCTCTCTCTCTCTCTCTCTCTCCACGAAGAAATCGCATACCCCGGCGGGATGAAATCATTTCGTTATAAGTAGTAACCATTTTCTTTGCCATGCCATTTAATTCAGGAAAATTCGGCGCTATTGACTAGCCACCAAACTTATTGGAACTGGAATATAAAATTTATACCAAAGGCTAAGCGCTGAGGACCTATGAGGTCATTCAGTGTTGAAAGTCATGTTGAAATAATCGTTAGGAGAGGGTGGAAAGTACGGTGAAAGAAAGGAAATATGAACGGAAACATGGTAAAAGGGATGAAGGGATTGAGCCAGGGGCAAGAAGGGACGTTGCAAAGAACCTCAGTACAGTATTGCCTCGGTACATTGATAAGTGTAGGCAGGCAGGTAGGTACACTTTACTAAAGGCCAACAGGTCAGATTAGAAAACTGACAACGTTTTGGTTTTTATATTTTATGAATAAAAGGATTTAACCTGGATTTTGGAATTGGTTTGGCCATAAAGTTTCAGAAATACTCTGATATAATTTACTAAATCATTTATCATTTATTACCATTGATGAATTAGTTTTGGAGCTTCATATCAGACGGAAATTTCCAACTTCAGTGACCTAACGATAATTTTAATAGTTTTAAAAAACGCTTTAGAAAATTCAAGAATCAGAGCGACTGTATCGATCATTTGTTCATTTTTGCCTCCTTACTAAATTCTGTAATATTAATATTATTTCCCCCGACAATATTCTTGCCGAAGCACAGTAAACCACTAAATATCAATTTCGAATGGAGTATTTCGGTGGGGAAGAACACCGATTATCAAAAAAATCGCAATCAGAAAAATGTATGAGTCGTGCAGTTAACTTCATGACGGAACAAACATAATCCATGTATCTTGCTTGATTGCTATTAACCAGGAACATTCTACAGTTAAACCAAGCCTAAGATTCCGTGCTTGATTGTCTTGGTCTCCCTAAAAATCAATTCCTGTCGCATGGTAGTATTAATCATTAAGTGATGAGGCCCCTTCCCCTTGTTCTAGTAGATGGAGATAAAGCAAGCAAAATAGAAACAAACCTTGTTATGGCATAACAGGGATATCTAAAGCCAGTTCCTTGATGGACGATACTTTTGAACATTTCTCTTCAGAAAACATGCATTGCCAACAATCACACCCCTTTCCAAGCACACTTCAACCACTTTTCTTTTTTTTTTATCTAGAAGCAATTTTCCATTCAACCTCTCCCATCAGTTTTTAATTGCTGTCCTTCTTTTTCTCTGTCACTTTCGTGACTACCTTTTTCCAATTTCCTGAATGTCTGGACGTGACATCCTCTTCTGTAATTCAAAAGTACCTAAAATAACTTCCTTTTTTCCTTCACTTAAAGTTTGAAATTTCTCATCCCCCACTTTATGTTTTTATTCCCACTTTTAACCCTCCTATTTCCACAGTCCCTCTTGTCTGTCGTATGATCCCATCATGGAATTCTACATATTCTTCTACCTGTCTTTAACCCAGGCCTATATTCTATCCATGTTTCCTTATATGCTTTTCCTACTTCCTTCTCATCAAGCTCAATTGTATTTATTATCTACATCCACAATTTGACCTATTCCACTCCAACTTTTGTTTACCTTAACTTTTTGGGTAATCCAAATAATGATTACATATACCTGTCACTCCTCTTCTCTAGCAATCTCATTTCTTTGCCTTTATCTCTTTCCCAACTATACATGAGTTTCTTTGATGACCACATACAGCATTTCCAAAATCAAACCTTTTTTCCAAATTCATTTCAACAAGATGTATGATTCTCATTACTCCAGGAAATCATTGCCTACCAAAAATGCCTGTCACCTACCTTTGCATATAATCTACCATCATTTGTTTTTATTCCTAGACCATTTACATACCAGATACTCTTGTACTCTTTCAGCCATCCCTAGCTCCCTGACACTGCATGCACTAGCACTCCCTAGCTCTACACCTTTCAGCCATCCCAAACACATTCAGTCTTTTGTCCCTCCTATTCTTGTACACTGCGCTTTTATGTTTTTCTCTCTGTACTCAAAACATCCCAGTTTCTCTTCTTAGATAAATCAAATATCAAACATTTCTCCTCTTTTGCACTACATCCATACACATTCAAAGCTCGAAGATTTAGTACAATAATCTTTCTCTGGTTTTCACAATATCCAAAGGGTATGATGATGAACCCCATACCACAGGCCATTTGTTGACTTTTACAAAAAAAGTGCTGAGAAGATGCTATTATTTTCTTTTCCTGGTATCTCAAAGGAATGAAAAGCATGGTTGCCATTGGCCACCAAACTCCTTTACTAGGCATTCGTCTGTACTACAGTACAATATATCTGTACCTAAAATCATCGACACTCATTAGGGCAGCTATATCTCAGTACTACTACTTGTTACTACCATGATAAAAGTCCTTATAAAATAGAATGACCTGATGCATGTGGTCAATGACCACGAGGGAGAGATACAGACTCTTCTGCCATTAGGTGAGGTTTTCTCCCAAAGGGGTTCATGGCCCCTCACTAGGTAAAGAAAAATGTTTTAAGTTGGAACTGAGGCAAGGGTGTTTTATATCTCCATTGCTATTTAATAACTTCATGGACGAAGTGATGCCAGAAATCAGAAAGTAGTGTCGATGTACATGTTACGTCCTGAGATAAGAATATGAGTTGTAAATGGAGTTTTGAATGAATGATGTTGTTGGATGTACAGTGTTGAATGAGGATAGTAAAGACAATCTGTGAAGACCACTGGAAGAATGTGAAAGAGGAGAAAGTTGACAGTAAATGTAAGCAAGAGTAAGGTTATCATGAATTTTGATGCAGGGAACCCAAACCCCTGGTCATCTGCCTAATAGTCAGTAGATCTTTGGATATACTGTATTGGTAGATAAATACTACAGTATTTTGTAAAGGATATAATCTAGTACAATATAATGAAAATTAAAATCATCTACAAATAAAGGAGCGCTTATTGACATGGGTATATTCCCCAGAATGCTGTGACATAAAGGAAACTACCCTGTTGGACTAATTTCTATAGGGATGAATTTAGATATGTGATTCCCAGCTCTTACTCTAATGTATCGCCAATTTAAAGAATTTTAAATTCTTATCAAATTTTAAATGCCTAATCAAATTTTCTCCTATATCAAAATGCATACTGATATTAAAAGCTTTCTCTAAGTAAAAATCCAAAAAAGGTTGACAGCAACTTTTTGCTGAATGTGGCATGATAGTTAGGCAAGTGATCTACAGCAGAGTGATTTTTCTGTTATCCCAGTTGGTAAAGTGAGAACTGATTTTTAATTTCCATGTGACAAGTTTGATGTTAATTGGTTTTTCATTGACTTACAGACTCTACTGGCAAGAGCTATAGATCTGTAGCTACAAGCTAAAGATGCATCCTTATTTGAACTTTTTACTGGGATGACCAGAGAAATTTTCTAACTCCATGATAGTCAGCTCATTTTCCAGATTTTCTTGGAGATGCTGTAATATACACAGAAAATGGCATCTTCATCAAGGGCAGATGGTTCAGATTTCTGTAAGGCATGTCATCTCTCTTGCGGTGTTATAAGGCTTCTGATTATTCTTAACAAGATCAAAAGAAAACTTGTCATTGTAATTATATTGAAATTGAGGATAATAGTTTTTTTCCACTGGATATTGTGTATAAATGTTCTTCCAATTTCTTCACAACTTCTTTAAGGGTAAGCAGAGGATCAGGAAAAAACTTGCCATCAATTTTTTCAGACTATCTTGGATGGCTGCTTTTAATTCACGTCATTAAAATTTTATAATAAAGCCATAATTCCATTTTGGGTTTTTTAAAATATTTTGTTGGTCATAGCAAGTTTGTACATAACTTTTGCTTGTGCAAAGCCCCTACTTCCTTTAATCTTTATACCAGATTTCCTTTTAAGTCTTCACATAATGCCACAGGTTTTGTTCCACCAGAAGACTGAAGGTCTAGAGAGTTTGCCCTTTGTTTTTGGAATGGAAACATTTGCACTGTTTAAGAGTGGTTTCTATAAAGAATTCGTACTCCTCTATGTGAACTATAGGTGTCAGAAGTTCTCTCCATATAAGCATCTTCACTAAACATCCAGTATGCTTCATCTACATTCTATTTGAGAAATTCGACTGGGGTATTTATCACAGGTTTCATGTGGACTGGAAAATGGTTCCTCCTATTAAGGACCAGTTAAAATTGATTTGGAGACTAGATGACCAAATGCTCAGGTTCATGGCTATATAGATATTTGTTTGGATATTACTAAACATCAGTGCTTTGTTACTGTATTCATTAATGTAATGTTATCATACTGGATATCTTCCAAGATCCTGCCCTTCACATCCACTGCTTCTCCATCCCATAGGGAATTATGTGCAAATAAATCTCCAAGGAGTAAAAATGAGATAGGAAGTTGACTGAATAAGCTCCAGATGTCATTTAAGTGAAGTCCAAATCAAAAGTAAGATATAGCATTTAGGACATGCTGAAAGCTGCATGTCAAAAATAAAACTTAGGTGATAGCTTGTAGATGTGTTATATGCTAATAAACAAAAACTATGAACAATGATGCTGCTCCTTCCTTTGCACCATCTCTGATTGGTGATAGAGAATTATATGTTATAATTCAACCCAGTATTATAATTGTGTTATCTAAGTTTGGTTTCTTGAAAGGATATAATGCTGTGGTTTTTACCATGGATTAAGACCCCTAACTACTCACTTTGAGCTCTCAGACCTCTAGTTTCACTGGAATATAGAGGTAAAAATTATTTATTTTTGGGAGACTCACTGGTATATTTATCTAAACTTTTGAAATATGAATTTATCATAGGTACTCTTGATAGACTGGGCATTGTATCACCATGTTTTCTTGAACTTGTTTTTTGTTATAGCTATTTAAGAAGATTGTTGGGTTTCAGCATGGGACTCTTGAGGTGTATCTTCCACCCATACTGTTGACACTGTATTTTTTGTAGGAAAGGATCTCAAATATTTTTGAGGAATGTAATCCAAGGTGGAAAAACGATGTTTTGTTTACTTTTAGGTTTCTAACTGATGGTGGGGAGAGTGATTCCTGTCTCTTCTAGTAGCAGCACTCAAGAACCTTATTGTTGGTCAGTGCATTCATCAACCACTTGGACAAAGTTTTGTAGAAAACAAAAGCCCTTATATCATTGAGGTACAGCTACCATAAAATCTTATTTCTTCATGCATACACAAATAATTCCATACCATAATTACTAAGAAGTTAATATATTACTACATGACGTGGTATACACTGTACGAGTATTATAACAATTATGTTGTATTGTAACAAGTAAACAGTTGAGAAAAAAACCTTTTAATTCCAAGAATATGAAATTAAATTCAAAATAAGCGTATGCACATTCTTTCCTTGAGCATTAGAAAATTTCTATAATGATTCCAAGTTCTTCTTACCTACATTAGTTTATGAATATTAAAAACTTCAATAATCTTTCTTTTGCCATTTTCACAAACATTTTAATGAAGACAAAATTTATTTCATAGAGGTAAGTTCACGAAAGACAAAGAAACTTTTGTGTTGTTTAATATTTATTGAAGTCAATAATGGAAGAAAAATGTTTAGTGTAACTTGTTTTATAAATCTAAAATTGTAAAAAAGAAAAATTCATAGGAAAATTACATGAGCTTAAGCTTGAATTTTGGGTTTCTGCACTTACATAAATTAGGCAACAGTTTAATTATACCACGTAAAACTTGAGCAGATCCCTTTAACCATAAGCCAACACACCAATTAAGTGGATTGGGAGGTAAAGTTTGGGTTTCATCTTTATTTGAAATGTGTCTTTTCAGACTAGAATCAAGATTTTAATGTTTGATATTTTGAGGACTTGGTATCTCCAGGGTTGGGAAGGGAAGGCCTAGTGCCTTAGGTGTTGTCAGTCCATTAAGATCAAAACACACATTAGAAACAGAGCCCAGCATTAGTCTTTTACCTTTCTCCACAAAGTTAGCTAGCCAAATTCCATGGGTGTGGAGGTAAGGCCCTCCTGTTTTACGAGTGATTAAAATCTTGAATAAGGCCAAGGATGTTCATTAACCAAATTTCAATCTGAACAGTACAAGGAGGCCAAAAAGGAGCAAGTAAGAGCATCCATACTGGGCAGGAAGACCGAAGGGCTTTGAGAACAAAGCAGCAAATCTACCATCTCTAATGGGCTGTCAAAGTGTAATGAGGTTATAGTTGTTGGAGTTATCTATAATTTTTTCATAGTTCATTTAACAAAAAGTTAAAATCCATCCAGCTAAGACTTACACCCTCCAGAGGAGAAGGGATGCTTGTGTCCTTTGAGTTACCTAGATCACCGAGCTAACTTACGTACATCAAATACTTGCCCTACTACCAAGAGAAAGTATACTTACCCCTCATTTTCTTAAGAACTATCATTTTAAAAAGACTGAGTCAACTGAGGGTCAGGTTTAACATGTCCGTCTCCTTGCTTAACCATGCCAGTTACTCTTAATCCTATGGGTTTGGAAACATGACATCAAACCCTTACCTTTTCTCTGTTCAGAAAGTAATCAAACGCCATATGCAATGTCATAACAGACCAAGAGAGAGCATGAACAAGAACATTTAAAGCTCTGGGTATATTTACCTAGAGCAATCATTTATACACATATCCAAGTGATGGCTGCCATATGGAGGTAGCTGCTGTCTTATGAACACCCATCTGTGTGCTAAGAGGTGGAGGCAGCAGACATAAATAAACTAAAATTCAGTGATGCACAAATGAAAATCACTTCTGAATCTTATTTTACTATTGTTGGATAAAAAAGTTAGGGGATTTGTAAAATAACCAGACTTTCAGGTAATCAAAATTTTTATTTACACGCTTAGAAAGTATTACAGAACAGTCAGTATTTACCTGCACAAAGGCAGTCAGAAGACCCAAGATATCAAAGGCTTCCAATAGCATTTTGAAGTTTGCTGCTCCCTGTCTTTAGAAAAACTATTTCAGCATGTAACACATTAACTGCAATTTCATGATAAGGCAAATACTGAACTATAACAGCTAATTTCCTAAATCTTCATGTGTATTCATGTGTTAAAATGTCCCATTTCAATATGAAGTGGGAAGGCTACAATATGAATAGAATACCCATAAATAAGGACAGTATCAACACAATATTTCAAATACGTAGTTACAAAGATTCCAAAGCTATAAATTTTTCATTATCTAAACTTGAGATTAAACCTCATGTTTTCAAATTTGAACCTTTGTTTCAACATACAGTATCTAGGTTATAAAGTGCCATTTTAAATATTGATACAGAAATTTTCCACAACTTTCAGAGAACAGATAAAAGGCATATATCAAATAGACTTCCGAGGGTACTTTACCACAGTTTTTGTTTGTCACTTTATCTAAAGTTTAACTGTAAACTTAGACCTCAAGCCAGACTAACTAATATTGCAATATTAAATTTTAACATTAATTTCCAGAGTCAAAAAACTAAAATATACAAAGTCAGATAAATATCAATAAAATGCTATTACATTTTTGAAAAAATCAACACTCCTGAGGTGAGAAATGTTCCTAAATGACCCAGATGATGCAATAAAAAAAGGGGGGAGTGAAAAATTACTGAAGCTAAAATGCTGATAAAGCAATAAACGCATTATCTCTATTCTAATATCAACAAAAGGCTGCACTGACTTAAATATTTGAAGAACATTCTTTCCCAGTGTAGACCATTCAAGAACAAAAATGGAGGTCTTCAATATTCCAGTCTTGATAAATACAATTCACCCAACAAGCCAAATTTACTAATTACATTTCCTTCTTAATACAGACAATCCATAAAGATGACAAAGACAAATACAAAACATAATTTTAGCATTATTTAAACAATCACCTCCTGGTGCCTGAAAGACAAAATGGTGTCAAAAATCCTGAAAGCAGAACCTAAAATTTACATGAATGACACAAGTATTTGTTCAAACACCATTCATTACAAAACTTTGTCAAACCTGATGATCAGATACTTTTAAAAATGAACAATGCCAAATTATTTTCTAGCTTTTCCAAGACCAATAAATAATTAAGTATGTTTCTCAGGCGCAATCAATCTAAAAAGAAAATATCATACCCCTGATGTTTCATTTAATATTTTTGGTGTCATATTTAATGATAAAGATATAAAGGGTACATGTAACTGTGCCCTTCAACATTTCTACTATTTAGCTTAATCTAGGAACCTAGATTGTACAAGTCATAATTTCCTTTCTTTGGCTCTCTAATAACAAAAATAAATCAGCAATGGCTGTAAATATTTCTCGGTGCATAAATTTTCTGAAAACAGGCACAAGAACACATTCATTCAACCCACTGAAATTCTAAACAGAAATGAGCAAAAAGTGGCATAAAAAGATAACTGTAAATTAGTTGAAGCTTCAACTACTGATTTTGTTATAATCATGTACTGTACATCAGTCAGTAAGAGATACAACATTAGTCAATAAGAGAACCAAGCTCACAAACAGAAGTCTCAAGTTGTTGGAAACGACACATGTATATCTCAAAACAAAACAAAAATTCTGTACAAGATTATAAATAGTAATCTTGAAAAGATGCTTCCCACAGAAGATAACTCTAGAAAGACAATGAGTTCTATCAAAATAAGTCACATACAGTACACAATAGACAAGATCTTGGATGACTAACTGATGAGAAAGGGATTGTCAATTCAATTTACATTACCCTAAAGGGTAGAATTTTGACTGGAAAACTCTACATATATTTTACCATATATATTTGTATATATAAACAGCTGTAAATTTTATCCCACATAAACCTAATCAACTTGGTCACGAAGAAATAATGGATTAATTTAAAGGATCATGAAACTCTTGACATGCCATATTGTCTTGAAAGCAAATTAAAACCTGTGCACTTGAAAACTGCGTTAATCCTATCCATGCAGTGTTTTAAGTATTTTGTGATGAACAAAAGCAGAATTTCATCCTGTAAGTCATGAGCATTCCAAAATTTCCAATAAAGTATATTACAAGGACTGTCCCTAACTTATGACCAAATCCCTAAAAAAATTAATCCAAACCAGAACCAGATAAAAAAAATATTGCATTCTCATACTAAGACAAGTAACATTTAATTTCTCGTACAATTAGTTCATCTAGCTCAGAACTCTCACCCCACAATGCTTGCTTGCCCTTCTCCTGTTAGCTTTTGCCAGGCATACATCTCTCAGTAATATCACCTGTACATTTGCATAATATCTAAGATTTCCAGCAGGTCCATTTCAACCCATGCCCTTTGCCTTTGCAAGCTAAGTATATACTGTATGGAAAGGGTTACTCAGTTTATGCACCTTTCTTCTTTTCCATGGTTTGCTCCTTTTCATACTGAAGAAGAGATCTCCACAATTTTAAAATGAACAAAGAAGATTTAAACTCAAAGGCTTTGAAAATTTAATATCACACAATTTATTTGAATTACCTTCATAACAATTTACGTGATTAAACTTTATCATTAAATTCCTAATCCCAGAAGATACGTGGTCAATACTTGTAATCAAACGACAAACAAAATTCTACCTCCAATACAGTATT
>NC_089748.1:83559149-83649149 GCF_040412425.1 Macrobrachium rosenbergii
TTATGATGTTCCTGCAAAAATTACAAAGTTTTAAAATAAAAATGTCAAAATTGCATCAATAGAAACTCATACATTTCCATTAACTTGCAACAAACATGCTGTAAAAATTTTTACAACTGCTATTTCCATTTACACACCTGTTAAGCTATTTGTACACTGTCTTTGGTGCATGACTGGTTAGCACAAAAATGCAGTTCTCTCTCCTAAAGAAAATCTCTTCATTTTCTCAAGCAAATATCTCATTTATAAGAGAAGCTTTCTACTCACTATACTACTGTATTCCTATTCTAAGCCTTACCAAGTTCATAGCTATATATCATATTGGGGAGTACAGGAGGAACCAATAAAATAGGTCTGTATTTATGAAACAAAACTTACTCCAAAAAGTGTGCTCATACAACAAACCTGTCAATTGTAAATAGCTACTTTTGTACTGAAACAACGTAACAGTTCTGCAGCTGTCAGAACTAATTTTCTAGAAAATTGGTTATATACTTCACCACATGAACACTGACCTAAAAAAGTGGAATCCTGTTCTGGCACTACAATGAAATTGCAAATTTAAGATAACTTACGCTTTTCTAGATGTAAAAGCTTGCACAACTATTAAAGCTTTTTAACAATGTAAAGGTAGCAGACACATGTAAGGTGAGGTATTACCCACCCAACTGTTGGTAACCGTATCACATTTTCCTTCAGCTCCAGGTGCCAATGGTAAGTGCCACAATCCAATTTCAGCTCCTGGCGAGAAGCTAGAAAAAGTTCAAGTTGTTCTGAGCCCTATTCCTCTAAAAGAAAAACAAAGTGGAACTGAGGGAACTCAGACAGCTTGTCTAACTCCCACCAAGCAGGTAGTAACATGGGTAATATTAGGGGAGGTCCCCCCTTCTTCCTGAGTATGTCTGGAAGAAAAATAACCCAAAGGCTGGAGAAGAACTGGTGGAGAGAAGAGAATGACACAAGTGCTTTTTATAAGCAATGAAGACCAAGTATCAGTCTAACAGACAAAGCAGAAGTGAGCAGAGCTGTACCTCTACCTTTACTTCACGAGTATCAAACAGGTAACAAGAGAGCAAGGGCTGGACACCTGAATGGAGTCCCGACACTTAAGTAGGTCGTTCCCCTTCCAGACACCATACTACAATCATCCAGAGGTTGAGTGGGCCTGTTTTGGATTAATCACAGATTGTTATGAGGAAAAAAGCAGGAGGTTTTGTATGCTGATGGAAAAAGGAAGTCCTGGCAGAGGAAGGAGTATCTGTAGAAGAATCCCTCCCTCCATTCCCAGCAATCCAACCCTTTCCTTTTACCTTTCATGTCTGAGCTTAGACTCTGAATGCAGTGAGGGATCAGGTAGGAAACCATGATCCTTCAAAGGAAGAAACACTGATTCCCAGAGAGTGTTACCTGAAATGTTTTCTACTGAAATGGGTGTAAGGGGAAGACTCAACAGAAAAAATCATCAAACAGCAGAATGGATATAAAATCTCCCAAACTGATGCCACCACAGATCAGGTTGGGAAGAGACACAGGAAGAGAAGCCAAACCCCACTGCTAATAATTAACCATGAAACCTTGAGAGAGAGAGAGAGAGAGAGAGAGAGAGAGAGAGAGAGAGAGAGAGAGAGAGAGAGAGAGAGAGAGAGAGAGAAATATTCCTGATATGTAAACCAAGGAACTGATCTCTCTTATATACAAAGGTGTAGAAGTCTCTCGGATGAGAGCCCTGGGTAAGACTGATAGAGGAAACCAGGTTAAAAGTTACACAGATCACTGAATCGCCCCCCCTTCTCTTGAGTCCTCCAAAATTTGAGCATGTCATAATTTCTGGGAAGGTGCCTTCAGGGGCAATGAGAAAGAGGGGGCCAATGTCCAATCCTGACCCACTCAGAACCAAGACAAGTGCCTGGTGATACCATGGTACTGAGATCAAATTTGAAAGAGAGAACTGAGAACACTCACCTTCAAACCCCTAGAATCAGAACAAAAACATAACTGCCAAGCTTGGTTCCATTATCTAGCCATAGTGAACAGGAGCATACACTACTTGTCTTGAACCAAGTAGCACACAAGCAGTGAATTCATGTGATAGGTTAACACCAGGCTATGCACATGACAACACAGACCCCTACCAGGCAAATACAGGACCGTGAACACAGTCCTGGTTCGAGCAGGTTTGGGCCAAACCTGAACCAAGCATGGGCTAGGCTATATATGTTTCCATACAGTCTTGGGTTAGTTTGATCCTGGGACTTCACGCATGGCAAAACAAACCTGCGCTGCTCATAATCTGGGTCATGAATGTGGACTTAAGCCAAGCAAAGTCTGAGCCAGTGCCAAGTACAGCATAATGGCCATGTCCATGTTGGTCCTATGACCATTCACAAGTATTTCCAGGGGCATATGGAACACGCTCAGAAGAACTAACATGGCCGAAAGTCCAGGAAGTGCAAACCCTCCACTTCATGTTTCAGAAGCACACACACAAAATGCCTGTAGGGTCTTACAGGTGTACATTTAGGAATAGCAAACCAAGAACTCAATCTAAAAATGGTCTGCAACTGAGTCTGCATCACCACAAAAATACTGAAGAACTGAAAAAGTGACCGGACACAAGCAGACTCATGTACAGGGAATCAGTCTGGAGCAAACTTGCAGACTGATTGACCACTACACTCACAGTCATCTACTTCTGTAGTCAATGTCTACTTATCTTTATCAACAGAATGGGAGACTGGTTATAAGAGGACTCACACCTGATGGATCAACAAGTACTTGCCTGATTCTTTCCAACTTGTGAACAGCTGCTCTAGTTAGTGATGTCCAGGTGAAAAAATTCCCCAAGAAAATCAATTGGGTGATGGGGAAAATTGACCTCATAACCGGGCATCAACTGCAAGCTGGTCAACTAACTGATCCAATCTTTCACAAACCCTCATCTCGAAACAGAACAATGCTCATATGTAGATTTCCTAGCCTTCCTACTGAGAGTTTTCTTCCAAGTCTTCTTTCTTCACATCCATCCTTCAAGATTGGGATGGGAAAATAGAAGGGAAAGGAAAAGAGAAAGTGGAGGCAGAGAGACAAAGATGAAAAAAGGAGGGGAAAGCCATGCACTTCTAGCTCTCAAGCCATGGTTCCTTAACACCTCTCCTAGAACCACAAGGGAAAGGAGTTGCTGAAGGAAATGTTAAAACAACAAAAATTTGGAAGGAGCAACCAGGAAAATGAAGGGTTTGCCATGAGCCAAGAATTTAAGTTCCAGTTTTGGTCCAACAGTCAGGGAATGGATACCCAAAAAACCTGAGTGAAAAAAATATAGAGCTCCAAAAACTCACTTCCAATGGGAAGATGTTGTAATGCACAGACCCAAGCAATTCAGTTAAGATCATTTACATGGAGCCAAGTTGTGCCTTGGTAGGAACATGCAAATGGTCCCGGGTCAAGTATGGTTCTTGGCTTATTAAAAAGATGATGATTGTAGCAGGAACAGTCTTACACTGTCCAGCATTCATTCCTGATGGTAGAAGAGCCCCCCTAACCCCCCAATTGGATTGAGCATATCATATCAAGAAAAATCAGCAGCATGCACCAGGGAGTCAATGCTGGCTGAACAGCAAAGTATTGGGTGACACAGTCCCTCCTTGAACACCAAAGGTATTAGATGAGAAGCTCTATGCCATCAAGATTTTATCAATCCATAAAAGAAGACACCTATGTTTAAACCATACGATGAAAAGTCCGCAGCATTCTGACAGATCCCCCAAGAGGCGAGATTATTATATTACAGGCAGTTCCCAGTTATTGGCGGGGGTTCCGTTCTGACGGCATGACGATAACCGAAAATCGTCGCCTGTTACCTATGTACCCAATGTAGGTATATGAAAGACATGTTCAGTATGATGTATGAACCTTTATATATATATATATGCATTACGTTCTTTTATGTTTCATGTCCGTTTACAGTATATACCTGCCTAATGTATTAAATGTATGTCATTCCAATGTATTTATCATGTACGTTATGTAATGACTGAACCTTGTCCGTCTGGCAGTAATGTTTCGCCAGTATGGGACCGCTCTGTTTCCCGTGTAGACACATAATTTGCACCTCTGTGAATTTGTCAACTGCACTAGACATTAAGGACCTACTTTTTATATTTCGGTGTTTCCTTCATCCCCAACCTTTAGTGATAAGGATAACGCATCGAACACATATGGTGCAGTGAACTGAAGTGTCAGTGAAGTTTTTTATTCAAGAGGATTTTCTGCAAGTGCATGGCTTCCGGCGCCATTAATCGTCAACGCTGTTGTTTATGATATTTCGCGTCTCCACCCAGCTTTTCATTGTGGATTTATAGTGCTTTAAGTGTACAGTGATCAGTGGTTCATGAGTGAAGTGTTGTGCAAAGTGTCGTGTCGTTCTAGTGTCCTTTTTTGCATTCATAAAAGACTGTGACATGCAAAACCCTTGCTGCTGCCCCAAGTGAGAGCGATTAGCCATACATCCAGTTCCCTCAATTGTTTCCGGGTTACTAACTGATGTTACTGATCATACTGATGAGTCTCGGCAGACCGGGGAGAGGCGCAGACGCGCACATCCATAATGCACACACTCGCTGATCCAGTAACTCATATTATTTAAACTTTAGTTTTAAACAGAAGAATCTTTTATTATTTTAAATACGTGTTATTCGCTGCATATATTACATGTAATGGATGGGCTAGAAGAATTTTTAGGTCAGCCAGAAGAGACAGCAGACCAGGGGATGTTAGAAGCCAGTAGTGTGGGAGCTTATGCCCGCAGTGGGAACACCGTGGGAGAGGAGTTCGCCAGGACGTCACTGCCCTCCTCCCCCTATCCACCACTCCTTCGCCACTACCAGCCCCTCCTCCACCCAACCAACTGGAACAGATTTCCTTCAACTTATTAAGTTTTTAGAGGAATCTCTTCCAGTATGAAGAAGAAAGAAGACGACGTGAAGATGAAGAAAGAAGAGAACAAAGAAGACGTGAAGAAGAGGATAGAAGAGCACAAGAGGAATTATGCAGAAGAGAGGAAAAACATGCGCAGAGATGAGGAAAATGCAAGATTTACAGCCCTTATCCAGGCGCTCTCGTCTGTCCAACCCTTCCATGCAGAAAACCCCATACCAGGTACAGAGATGGGCGCTTCTTCCTCCAGTCAACCTTCTCTTCCCCACCCCAAAAAAGCGATGGCACAAACACCGCCTCCACTCAAGGCTGATGCAACATTCCAAATGTTCAGGGAATGGAGACGAGGGGGATGATTATGCCATTATGGTTGATCTTTTCAAGCTTCCTAGGGAGAAACAGATGATCCAGTTGCGGATGTGCTTGGCCCTTGAAACTCAGCGCGTGTTGGAGCACACCTTACAGATCTCACCCTCCACAGATAAGTCTGTAGATGAAGTGTTGGATGCCCTGCAGTCTCACATAAAGGGTTTACGTAATGAGGTTCTTCATTGTAGGAATTGCTTAGTTGCAAACAGATGGAAGGAGAATCTTTTCAGATTTCTATGTAAGGCTTCACGCATTGCAGAGGAAGTCGACTTGTGCCCGGGAATGCAGCTGCATGCGAGGAGACCCAGTTGAAAATGGTAATTCTGATGGGCATTCAAGATGCAGAGCTTGTTCAGAAAATAATCTCCTTGGACACCGCCCTCATTACAAGATGTTGTCACGACTGTCGGTCATATGAAGCAGCCAAAAATGCAACTTCTGCCACACGTGCCCCACCTAACCAGTTGCGTGCGTTTCTGCCTACAAAAAGTGTAAGAAGAATAGGGGCAAGTGAAGCAACCTTACCTTCAAAACCGATTTTGACACCAGCTACTTTATGCCAGTCCTGTGCTCGACAGCATGGCCCCAGTGATTGCCCTGCTGCCAACAGTACTTGCAAAGCTGTGCCTGCCTTGGTCACTGGTCCAGGACAATTAAATGTCATGCAAAGCCCAGTGCCGCTTTGCCACCAAAGATAGGACATTTTGATAAGTGTTGCAGAGAGAAGAAGAATCGCCAGGATGGATCTCCAAGCAACAGTGCTGCCCGCCCAACTCCAGCAAGACCCAAGGTGCGCGGCAGAACAGCTGTCGTCGTTTAGGATACCCTCTTCTTCCACAGCCCCCAAGACACCCCAAACCATCTGTGTTCTCCTGTCATGTGGTGATATTAATTCCGCTTACAGATGTTACCAGACACAGGTGCTGATGTCACCAAGTTATTAGCTTGACACCTAGAAAGTTTAGGAATCCCCAGGAGCAGCCTGCAACCTCTTCCGCCGACTACAATGATTACTGCGGATGGGTCCAAAATGACGCCTACCCTGGGCATGTTCCGGCTACTCACCTTAGGTAAGCAGTCTTGTTCTGCTAGGATTCATGTCCACGAGAATGTCCAGACTCCACTTCTGTCTTATGCACACTGTCAAGAGTTGGCCATAATATCTCCGGATTTTCCTAAGCCCATTGCAGAAGTCAAGCATGTCAATAGATGCAAGGAGCTACCTATCTCAGCCACCACACGCTTCTTCGGCTGCCAAGAAATATTTCCTCCGAGAGTTCACAGATGTGTTGATTTCAAGGAAGACTTGAAGTCAGCTCCCCTCAAGCCCCATGGCCGGTCCTCCCATGAGGATTCATCTCAAGGATGGTGCTGTGCCCTTCACCATCCACACCCCAAGACAGATTCCCTTGCCTTCAGGGACCAGGTCAAGGAAGAGCTTGACTCATGGTAACCAAGGAATAATCAAGCCGATTGGTGATGACCCTTCAGAATGGTGTCACCCCTCGTCGTCGTTGCTAAGAATGTCACAGGAGTCGCATCACTGTCGACCTCTCCAAGCTGAACAGCCAAGTTTCCCGCCCAGCCCACCCTTCGCCCCACACCCTTCACCGCCATTCGTAGTGTGGACCCGAAATAGGTTCTTCACGACAGCTGATGCCCTCTGTGGGTACTGGCAAATGGAACTGGCCGAAGAGGATCAACATTTGACTACCTTTATTACGCCATATGGTCAGTTCAAACACTGCAGAGGACTGATGGGTTTCGCAGCTACTGGAGATGCATTCTGTCTGCGAGGGCGATATGGCCCTCTTCAGGGAGTCAAGAACTGTGTGAAGGTTGTCGATGACATCCTTCTCCACGATGAGGATTACCAGTCACACCTTTACCAGTATCCACGAGATGCTCACCAGGTGCCGCAAGTTTGGGATTACCCTCAACAAGGACAAGTTTGTGGTTGCTGCACCTACCGTCAACTTCTGTGGATACATGCTCTCAGGAGAGGCATCTCGCTGACCAAGAAAAAAAGTCAGTGCCATCAGGGATTTCCCTACTCCAGCTAACCTGACCGACCTCAGATCATTCATGGGCCTGGTCAACCAGTTGGCAGAGTTCACCCCTAACATTGCCGCTACAGCCCAGCCTTTACGCCCTCTGATGAGCCCCAAGAGAACATTTGTGTGGACCCCTGATCATGATGAGGCCTTTCGACGCATCAAGTCAGCACTCCTCCGTCCACCCATTCTCGCCGCTTTCGACCCAGACCTGCCTGTCATCCTCCAGACAGATGCCTCGCGCCTAATGGTATTGGATAACGCCCTTCTGCAGGACCATGGTAGTGGACACTTACGTCTAGTTCAGTGTGGCTCTCGATTCCTTACCGACGCCAAGACACGTTATGCCACTATTGAGCTTGAGATGCTGGCCGTGGTCTGGTCGATGTCAAAATGTAGGCTGTATCTCGCAGGCCTATAGAACTTTACTCTGATGACGGATCACCGTCCCTCATACCTATCCTGAATCATTACTCTGGACGCCATCGAGAATCCTCGCCTCCAGCGCCTGAAAGGAGAAAATTTCGCCCTACTTATTCACAGCTGTGTGGCGTGCTGGCAAGTCTCTGAACATTCCTGATGCTTTGTCTCGAGCCCCAGTCAGCCACCCCACACCAGAGGACTTGCATTGCAGGTGCCCTTCTGCCACCCATCTCCTGAACAGTCATGGCTGTGTACACTGTCACCTCTTCAGGAGAGTCTCCAGCTCAAGATGCCGACAGGACCCTTCAGGATCTACGAGATGCAGCAAGAACAGACCCTGTTTACACTCGCCCGCTCTCGTCACCTCAGATTCCTCTCCAATAGGTATGAGCTGCATAACTGCTTACTCCCATACTGGAAGATACGGGATGAACTCTACGCTGATGGTGACCTCGTCCTGTATGGAGCAAGAGTTATTGTTCCTGCCGCCTCCGCCGCCCTTGTCTCGCTTTACATAACAGCCATAGAGGTGTGGAATCTACTAAGCACCGAGCAAGACAGACTGTCTTCTGGCCTGGTATTAACTCAGACATTGTCAACACAATTGAGCTTGAGTTATGCCAGGTATTGCAGCCATCCCAGCAGCAGGAACCACTGATGAGTGATGACAACCCCAAGAGGCCCTTTGAGTTTGTTTCAGCAGATTTCTTTATCGTCGCAGGAAAAGCCTTCCTCGTCATAGTCGACCGACTCTCAGGATGGCCTGTTGTCGCCCCATGCAAAGGTGATACTACTGCTTCTAATACAATCAGGATCTTCTGCCGCTACTTCCGGGAAGTTGGTGTCCCTATACGCCTCAGGACTGATGGAGGACCACAGTTCACCAGCAACGAAGTTCGGGACTTTATGGAGCGATGGGGAGTTCGACGTGGTTACCTCCCATATTATCCACAATCGAACGGTCATGCTGAAGCCGCCGTGAAATCAATCAAGCATCTTATCCTGACAACGGCACCCTCAGGCAACATTGATTGCGAGAGTTTGATCGAGGTCTCTTAGAGCCCGAATACTCCAAATTTCACAGGCCGCTCCCTGCCCAGATCTTGTATGGCCAACCTCTTAGGTCATGCATCCCTGCACACCCGAGTCCTTTTCAAAGGAGTGGCAGGTCAAGACTGAGGACTGTGACCGCCGTGCGTGCCGCTCGTGCCGACCAAGTTAAGACCTGGTACGATCAGCATGCCCGCCCCTACCCAGGTTGACTATTGGACAGCACGTTCGATCCAAGACCCGACATCTCACCGCTGGGACAAGGTCGGGGTAGTCATGAGTTTCGCAGGTCAAGGGACTCACGAGATTCGTCTTCCTAGTGGTCGTGTATGGTGGCGAAAACCGTCGCTTCCCTTCGCCAGTGCCACCTCTTAGTGTTGACCCATCCCCTCTTTCTCCTGTGGCCCCTTGCTTGGACCAGGAAAAGCAGTCCTTAGTTGATATTCCCCAATGTCCCCACGCGTTCTCAAAGGCTCACAGAAAAGAGTCCGCTCGAGAGTATACTACGAGCGTGAGGGGGAGAGAGGTGTAGGTATATGAAAGACATGTTCAGTATGATGTATGAACCTTTATATACATATGCATTACGTTCTTTTATGTTTCATGTCCGTTTACAGTATATACCTGCCTAATGTATTAAATGTATGTCATTCCAATGTATTTATCATGTACGTTATATAATGACTGAACCTTGTCCATCTGGCAGTAATGTTTCACCAGTACGGGACCGCTCTGTTTCCCGTGTAGACACATAATTTGCACCTCTGTGAATTTGTCAACTCCACTAGACATTAAGGACCTACTTTTTATATTTCGGTGTTTCCTTCATCCCCAACCTTTAGTGATAAGGATAACGCATTGAACACACACCCAATACCCAATTATCGGTGCCGATAAGCGGAAATTGGTGATTTTCGGCACAGAAAATTGCCAATTTTCATTGCTAGACAAGCGCCGTAAAACCGGATCACCAATAACCAAGCCCACTGATAACCAGGGACTGCCAGTATTAAGCAGTTAAACAAAACCATTTCAAAATGCTCAAAACTGGCATAAGAGGTCTGTCTTTAATTATGGAATTTATATTTTGTGCAGTAACTTGCAATATTTTAAAAACTTGATAAACTGGAAAGGATATAGATTTTAACAAAACTGCCTTCACTGCTTTATTCTAAAAACTAGTCATTCATTCTTGGCTGAAATTTGGAAATATGTGATATGTATAAATGTTAGTGATGACCTGTATTCTCTGCATACAGGGATTGAGCTATTTATTGAGTATTCATAGATTAATCAACTGTGCCCAATTTGAGAAGACAATATAAAATGACTTCAGTATGGCATTCTTTTTGGCTAGTTTGAAGAATCCATATTTCAGCCATGGTTTTGAGCTGCTTGACTTTGTTGTTACTAGGTTCATTGTTTCATAAACTCGCCTTCATTAAACATGATGGTCTTTAGAAATGTTAAATAATCACTGACTAGGAAGGTTACATTTGATCCAGTAAGAATACAGATACCACCCTACTTATGAACGAATTACGTTCCAGACAACCGTTTGTTTGTTGAATCGTTTGTAAGTTGGTCACTGTACTCTTCATGCCTATTTAAATACAGTAAGATATGGAATCAATGCAGTAATGTATGTTTTTTCATCCTAAAACACAACTCACTGTACACACAGTACTCTATGTACAGAATGGGCACGCAAAACAAAATTTGAACTTAAGGGTGGCAAAGGGGAGCGCTCTGAATACAATTTTAATTTACAATCCCATTTGTTTTTATCTCTGAATGTTTGTAAGTTGAATGTTTATATGTAGCGTGGTGTCTGTAATTGCATCTTTATCTGCTTTACCAGCAACCTAATTTCCCTTTATTCAGGCATGGGCATGGATCCAACATCTACACTACCTTCATATAAAATGTGACATGCAAAGTTAATTTGCTGTACAAGAACTTTTTTTTTACTATAGTTCTGAAGGTCTCAATAGCACTAATTGGGAAGGGTGAAGGCTAGTTATTTATAAAAATATTTCACTGTTCAAACATATATTTGGTGGGAGAATCACTTGCTTGTAGTTTTACTGCCCTTAGCATAGTTTTTAGGTCACATTTTTATTGCTCTTAGCATAGTTTCTAGGTCATTGTGTATACGACATGGGAGAAACAACTTTCAACCTGTATTGATGCATTTTGAGATGACTTGAGAGCACCAGTGAGGATTCTTAGTGCTTCAATATAAACAGATTTTTAATCTTGTGTCAGATGCTGTTTCACATACTTAACTCCTAGTCTAATAATAATAGTACAATTGCTTTATACAGCTTGCAACTTTCTTACTTAAGTGTTTCACTTTTTTTTTTACATGTTTTTAATACATGCAATGTGCACTTTCCTGTTTGTATCTGTATCAAATGTTAGACCTAAGAACTTAAACATCTGATTAATGGGTATCACTTTTCCTTTCATTTTTATTTCAATCTCATAGTTGTTTCCATCTGACATCTCTATACAACCTAACTGGCTCAGTTTTTTCAGCAAAGTTGAAATCTAACAGAGGAAACCCATGAATCAACTTTGGTTACAATCAGATTAAGGATTCACTGAGCATGTAGTAGATTTGATGCTGTGTAAAATATGATAAAAGTTACCCATGCAGACATTAATTTTGACCAGCAGACAACTTTTTTGTGATTTCCTTAACTATCCATACTGTATAAATCCACTTTCTAGTTTGTGGGTTTAGAAAGTCTGATCAGTTAGGAATCTTTTTATGAATACTGTATTGGTAAGTGACCACAAATGTTACTGTTACTGTGTTTTGTAAATACAGTTCTCCATGTGGTGTTAACCCTTAAACGTCGACTGGACGTATCATACGTCAACTAAAATTGTCTGTTGGGTGCCGAGTGGAAGTACTGTACGTCAACTACAAAAAATTTCAACCTTCAGTCAACTTTGACTAGACCGAAATGGTCGAAAAACGCAATTGTAATCTAAAAATCTTACATTTAGTAATATTTAATCATTTACCTTCATTTTGCAACAAATTGGAAGTCTCTAGCACAATATTGCGATTTATGGTGAATTTTGAAAAAACTTTTTCCTTTACGTCCGCGCTGTAACTCAGTCTAAAATTTCAGAAATTCTTTCGTCATTTTGTCGTAATTTTTGCACTGTTTTATATTAGCCATTACATAAAGTTTTATATATGAAAATGTGTGCAATTTCATGTAAAATACAGCAAACTACAACCCATGGTTGTAGCTTTTATCAGTTTGGAAATATTTTTATATAAATCACGATAACTGCCAAATTTCAACCTTCGTCAACTTTGACTCGACCGGCCTAAATGGTAAAACACAATTGTAAGCTAAAAATCTTACAATTCTAGTAATATTCAATCATTTACCTTCATTTTCCAACAAATTGGAAGTCTCTCGCACAATATTTCGATTTATGGTGAATTTTTGAAAAAACTTTTCCTTACATCCGCGCCAGAAATTCTTTCACACGTTATCGTAATGTTTGCACCCGTTTTATATTAGTCGTTACATAAAGTTTTATATATGGAAATGCGCAATTTCATGTACAATACAACAGAAAATAACTCATGGTTGTAGCTTTTATCAGTTTTGAAATATTTCCATATAAATCACGATAACTGCTAAAATTTCAACCTTCGTCAACTTTAACTCGATTGTTGGTAAAAACGCAATTATAAGCTAAAACTCTTACATTCTAGTAATATTCAATCATGTATACTCGGCAAGAAAAGTGAAGATATAGTTTTTAAATCTTGGACATATATTGCTCAATAATGCGACATCTGGCAACTTTAGAAAGGAGGAGCTTCAGTCTTAGTGTGTTGGTTTTTTGCTTGACCTCCTATAACTTTCAATCATATTCTATGATTCTGACATCACTGATACTTAAATGCAGTAGTAAGCTTTTACAGTATTCGTTCAAGTTGTAATTTGCAGCGACAGTTCTGAGCAAAATAAACATTTTTCGACGTAACCTACCAATTAACCTTACACAAATGAATTTATGACACCACAATGAACGGAATGCTTGCATAATCGGAAACGCGATCTTCCATAGTGAAATCAAGAGTTAAATTTGAGCAATGTCCAAGGAAAAACGTGGGGAACAATAAAGGAACGAATGCAATGTTACAATGAGAGAGAGAGAGAGAGAGAGAGAGAGAGAGTTGCTGTTGTGTAAGCCTAGGCCTATATGTAGAGCTACTCATTTCATTATTTTTTTTAAGAGATTGAGCGATACTATATTTGTATAGTATGTATAGTATGTTTTAGCAATGGAGAGAGAGAGAGAGAGAGAGAGAGAGAGAGAGAGAGAGAGAGAGAGAGAGAGAGAGAGAGAGAGAGAGAGAGAGAGAGAGAGAGAGAGAGAGAGAGAAACTATGGCAACGTCAAGAAACATCCAGTTACTTGTGTTTTCCCGCTGAAGTGCTGCACACATCATAGAGAACGCTCTTGCGGATTTAAATAGATTTGGTCAACTTACCGTAGCTGTCGCAACAATTACTGCCATTAATTCCAGCTGACTTTTAACACCGTGAAATACAAATATGAATGTGTAAAAATTAAAGAAATTATCACTACCTCGTATGATGATGCAATAATAAGCCTGTCCATAACGGAAAACGAGTAAATATTGCCGTTCTGATAAACAGTACTACACTGAGATATCCATCTTTTAGATCTCTATGAATGAAGTCATCTGAGAAATTCTGATTACTTCGGACATGCATGGTGTTTTTAAGTATCTGAACATTTTTGTTTTGCAGATTTAACATATATGATATAATTTGCATTGTATTTTCATATTCTAGAGTAAATTTACCGAGATTATGTGTTTTCTGTAAGAAAAAAATTAAAATTCGATGAACGAAATCTAAAGAAAACTGTATCTTCACTTTTCTTGCCGAGTGTACCTTCATTTTATAACAAACTGGAAGTCTCTAGCGCAACATCTCAGAAATTCTTTCGTTAAGTTGTCGTAATGTTTGCATCGTTTTACATTAGTCGTTACATAAACTTTTATATATGAAAATGTGCGCAATTTCATGTAGAATACAACATAAAATAACTCATGGTTGTAGCTTTTATCAGTTTTGAAATATTTTCACATAAATCACGATAACTGCCAAAATTTCAACCTTCAGTAAACTTTAACTCGACCGAAATGGTCGAAAAATGCAATTGTAAATAAAAACTCTTACATTCTAGTAATATTCAATCATTTACCTTCATTTTGCAATAAATTGGAAGTCTCTAGCACAATATTTCGATTTATGGTGAATTTTTGAAAAAACATTTTCCCACGTCCGTCCATGCCTTAACTCGGCGAACATCTCAGAAATTCTTTCGTCACTGTGTCGTAATGTTTGCACCATTTTATATTAGTCGTTACATAAACTTTTATATATGAAAATGTGCGCAATTTCATGTACAATACAACAGAAAATAACTCATGGTTGTAGCTTTTATCAGTTTTGAAATATTTTCATATAAATCACGATAAATAGAAAAATTCGACTTTCGGTCAACTTTAACTCGACCGAACTGGTCGAAAACTGCAATTGTAAGCTAAAACACTTACAGTCTAGTAATATTCAATCAATTAGCTTCATTTTTCAACAAACAGGAAGTCTCTAGCACAATATTTCGATTTATGGTGAATTTTTGAAAAAACATTTTTTACGTCCGAAAGTTTAATTCATGCATCATTTTGTGACAATATTTTCTGTGTTTGCTTTGATCGTTTTACAATTTGTTATATACCAAAATCATTGCAATTTAGTGTACAATACAAAGAAAAAAAATAACCCATTAGCTTTAACCGTTTTGCTCACAGCGATTTATATAAAATTATATATGAAAAATTTTTTTGCGCTGTCATATATTTCAATATTTATATATGATGATGATATTTTTTTTCATTTCTGATGGTTGCATACTAAACTTCAGGCAATGACAAAAAAAGGAGCCAAAATGAACTCTTAATCTTAAAAACTAAGCGTGCTGTGATTTTTGAAAACTTTTTCCGCTGGCGCTAACTCCCAACGCCGCATACGGGAGACGTTTTTTAAAATAGAAGCTCGGCGTTTAAGGGTTAAGTTAGGACAAATGTTATCTCTCTCTCTCTCTCTCTCTCTCTCTCTCTCTCTCTCTCTCTCTCTCATTCTCTCTCATTGGCCAACCTATGTATTACAGCACTGTTTCTCTGTATGTCTTTAACTGTACAGTAGATAATTTTGAATTGATCTAATTTGACCTGTACCGTTTACAAACTGTAAATGCACCGTTCAAAAACATAGAGACAAAGAGCAATTCAGAACAAAGAGAAAGTGACAGAATAAAGAAGTTTTTAAAAACGAGGTTGAGAAGACTTCTAAAAATAGATCGGTGGAATGGGGGAGAGAGTCACACCATTTATTTCTTTTTTTAAGGGTAATGTATTAAGCTACTTTTAAATGAAAATACAGAAACTTTAATTTCATTTAATAGTTAGTTTAATACTGAATTTCCATCTTTTGATATCTAATGTAAGAATAACTTTCTCTCCATCTCTCTCCCTGTAATAATTCATAAATACTGTAATACAACTTAATATTTCAAGTATGGACAATACCTCTCTCTCTCTCTCTCTCGTTATTCTCTCAGTCTCCGTAATAATTGATAAATAATTTCACTCTCTTAAGTAAGGACTATGCTTATCTCTCTCTCTCTCTCTCTCTCTCTCTCTCTCTCTCTCTCTCTCTCTCTCTCTCTCTCTCTCGTTCATAGTTAGCACTCACACTTTTTTACAACTTATTAATTCTCTGTACGTCTTTACCTGTACAGTAGATAATTTAAATTGATCTAATTTGACCTGTATCGTCTATGAAGTGTAAATGCGCTAGTGTTGCAAATACGTCCTAAAACATAGAGACATAATAACTAAAAGTTGTATTAGTCAAAATATAAAACACTGTTTGTTCATGAAAAAGCATTTCAGAAGAAAGAGAAAGAGACGCAGAATAAAGAAGTTGTTAAAAAGAGGTTGAGATGACTTCTAAAAATAGACCGGTTGGAAGGGAAGAGAGAAAAATTCTTTTCCAACTCTCAATTTTTATGTCAACCATTAATTTCTCTTTTTTAAGGGTAATGTATTTACCTAACTTTTAAATGAAATTACAGTAACTTTAACCTCATTTAAAAGTTAACTTAATAATTGGGAGCATGATTAGAGTCATATTAATGTTTAAACTTTAGAAATAAGCATTTATTAGCATTTGTCAGAGACCATGCCAAACTTATGCGAAAATTCACCCTGCATGAGGGGTTCTGGAACCTAACCTCATGTAAGTTCGGAGTATGACTGTATGTGTATAATATTTGTTCGAATATACCATATTATCAATACTTACATATACTTTATATGTATAATCTAAATTTTGTTGAGGAGGCCTGCCTCTCACATAAAGATATACAACTGCTCCAAATTACAATCCTCACCAAGAATTGTAGCTAGAATAACATGACCTTCTCTGTCATGGCCCCAAGACAGGAACCTATGTTTCAAATTCCCAAGGCTGGGACATTCGACCAGCAAATGCCTTACAGTCAAGGACACAGTACAGTCATCGCATAATGGAGGATTTTCACTTGACATCAACAACCCCTGAGTGAGTCTTGCATGTCCAATCCTCAATCTGCACAACATTGTTTCTTGTCTCCTTGGCATATAGGGATATGACCAAGGAGACACTGATGACATGACACTGGGCATTTTTTGATTCGTTGCAGTGTTTTCCCACAGGGACTGCCAACACTTTTTAATTTTCTGACCTACTATAGGATATAAATCCTGATATGGTAGTAGGCATCTTCTGGGTTCTGGGGAGGTGACTGCTAACTCAGCAAGTTGATTGGCATGCTTGTTCCCAACCACCCCAAGATGAGAAGGCACCCAACAAAAATTTACTTTTTCCCTCTTCTTTTCACTAAAAGCAGCCACTCCAATATATCTAAAACCAGAGGGTTTAAAGAGTTAAAAAGATTCCAGTGACTGAGGAACACTTCTTGAGTCACAACATATAATAAAACTACATTTGTGCACCAAGATAACAGACCATGGTATACTGTACTTCTGGATATATTGGTGCAAAATGGAAATATCAATTTGAGGGTTTTTGCTTCCGGATCGAACACCGAACTGTATTTTCAAATTACACTCCAAAAGGAATGCTGGGAGTCTGAGTGAGGAAGAAAGCGCATCACCCAGGCTCACCCACACTCTCAATGGGCCACTCAGTTGCCAGCATCCCTTGTGTTGACGCGTCTGACTTGCATTCTCTTTGTCTCGACCCTTTGTGTGCAGCATGTGGCGTTTATTTCGCTTTTTTTTTTTTTTTTATTTATGGTGATTTGTGCAATGGCTCCTACCCAAGAAAAGCATTCAAGGAAGTGTTTAAGCATCCAGGAAAAGCTGGATGCTATTGCAGAAGTAGAGAGAAGTTGGTCGCAGAAAAGTGTGGCTAACTTTATGGTATCGGTGCACAGACAATGACTGACATTATGAAAGCTAAAGGCAGACTGGCAGCATTCAAGAATAAAGGTTATGATATTGAACATGGAGGGGACAAAGCTGGTGCTCCTTGAAAATCTATGAGGGTACCATCAAGGCTGCCTAGAAATTGAGCGTTCATTCTGGACTGAAGGAATTTACAGCATCGATTGGTTTGGTTTTTCGTTTTAAACGGAGGCATGGCACAGGCCGAAAAGTAAAAGTGTCAGGAAAAATACTGTCTGTTGACGAGGATGCTGTTGCGAAATTCCGAGAAAGGATTTGCCAGTTGATTGAGGACGAAGGCTTGCTGTTATCTCAAGTTTATAACACTGATGAGGCTGACCTTTATTTCAGGAAGATGCCTGATCGCACATGTTATATAAGAAGAAAAAGAGGGCAAAAGGCCAAAAGATAAGTAAAGAATGAATTTCTATCCTTTGTTGTGCAAATGCCTTTGTGTGTCAGCAAGGTAAAACGGCCACTGTGCTTTCGAATCATCAACATGAATGACCTGCCCGTTCTGCATGATTTTTCAAAGAATGCAAGGTTCACCAGCATTGATTCACCAACGTATCTTTAAGCGTTGGTTCTTCAATTATTTCATCCCTGAAGTCATCAAGTACCAGATGAAGACCCTTAACCCTTAAGGGATGGATTGATCCTCAGTGTGAAGTAAAACAGGTTTGGGGAGGTGGATGGATTGAGCTTCAGTGTGAAGCAGAATTACACACCAATGTTATGGTAATAATGATTTGAAACAAAGGTGCCAATACTTCTATATGCTATAAATTCACTAATGGCAACTTTTATACAGAAGTGAGAATTAGGCCAGTTTCAGTAAGGCTTGCAACTTCAAGAGGGGAAAGTACTGCATCTCTCTCTCTCACGAGTCTTTTTGTAAATTTGCTTGTAAATATACGAAGGGGTTGCTGTTGTTTTTTGTTTTGTCTTTTACGATAGTATGTCAGTTGTAAATGTAATTTTACAAAGAAAATTGCAAAGAAATATTAGAAAAAGCATGTAAAAGTAAAAAAAAAAGTTACTGAATCTTCCTTCTCGTAAATTTACGTGAATATTTTACAACAAATATGCCAAAAATTTGTTACTGCTTTTACTTCTTATCTGTTTTGATACTGCGTGAGCAATAATAATAATTTTACAAAATACAATAAATTTATTTATTAGAAAAAACATATACAAGTTGGTAAAATTTACAATTGTCTTGTAAATGAGGCCCCACAAGGGGTTGTAAATAGTCATTTTCAACTCGTGGAATTTTTTTATTTATACAGTGCGAATGTACGTGTCATTCTCTTTCCATTGATGTTTTTTTTTTTTTATTTTGCCAACCTCAAAGTTTCCCCAGTCTGGGGTGCTGCACATTGACAAATTATGCCGTCCCTTAAGGGTTAATATCTCCCAGGACCGTGTTCGTGCCCTACTGATCTTCGATAATGCACCAGCTCATCCCTACATAAAAGAACTGGTCAGCGAAGATGGCCAGGTTTGTTGTCTTTTTCTTCCTCCGAATACATCTTTGATCCAACCAATGGATCAAGGAACAATTGTGGCAGCAATGAGGCTCTATACCAGCCTCTTCCTGAAGAAGGTGCTCTGTGTGACAGAGGGCGCCAAAGAAACAAGAGGACAACAGATTCTTGCCAATATGAAGAATTTCAATCTTCACTCGGCTTTCCATAACTGGGTGAAGGCATGGGATACCATGAAAGTATCTACTCTGCAAAATGGCTGGAATAAACTGCTGAAGAACGAAGATTCCATCATCAATTTCCTGGGGTTTGAGGATGACGTCATCCTTGACCAACTTCGAGCAGCAGGTGAAGAGGAGTTACAGGTCAAGGATGTTGAAGAGTGGATGAAGGAAAGGACAGTTGATCCAGGTTACGAGACACTCACAGAGGAAGAGATAGCTGAGCAGGTAATAAAGGTGCTGCTGCAGAAGGCGATGACAACGAGGAAGAGCCACAGTGAAAGACGGTGCCACTGGGTGATATGGCTCAGTACTTGGATGTATTAATGGGCTTTGTGGAGGAGCTTACTGAGCGAAACGTCTCCAGTCTCTACTACCCCCTCCATCAGCTAAAAGACATTGTGCTTGATCTATGTCAGAAGGGCTTTGGAAGAAAGCAGACGAAGATCGACACCTTTTTTAGGCCCAAGACACTGGTGCCAAGTCCTCCTGCTACCCCTTCCTCCAACCCCCTGACATCCATGTCCTTTGTCTTGTCATTGATAATGCAGAGCAAGAAGATTGATGTGAGGCCTGCCTGAAATGCTTCAGGTACTCTTAGGGCAGCGATTCTGAATAAATCGCTGCCCTTCTCCTGCCACTACCACATGGGAATTTGTCCTTCGTCTGCCACTACCACAGAGTGTATTAAGATCTTCATTCCAATTTCAAAGTGAGTACAGCCATTATAAAATAGCCTACATCTACGCTAATTTCATTACCGTATATACTTGCTTATCATGTGTCATGCAACTTGAGATGTAAAATTAGCGTAATATTCACATATTAGTATCATATAAATATTTTATAATATGATACTAATATGTGAATATGCATAACAAATATGCATCTTTTCCACGGCTCTTTTACAATGTTATGCTTTACTTCACTGTATCCAATAATATTGTATGTATCTCATATTACTCTTGTATTATAAAATATAAACATAGCAATCAATGTTTTGGTTTAAAATCAGCTGAGGGTGATTGTGTAAAATTATCAACAGATTGCCTTTGCTATTTTTACTCGATTTCATCATAATAACAAGCTTTACATATTTATCTTTTATCGGCGTGAAAACAACAGCAATATGTGTTCTTTAGTGCCATGTAATTTTGATTTTATCCATGTTGCCAATGCACGATAATTTATAGTCATTGGCAGCTTGAACATTGTTTTCTCAGCTTCAGCTACAACTTGCAGCTCAAATTTAGTAAAAGCATATATTTTCTTGCCGATCTTTTCCCCGTAGAAAATAAGGGTATAACGTAAAAATATATCAGTCCTATTTTATTCAACGTCACTTGTAACATAATTACGATAATTGCTTACTATTGTACGACGGTTGAAATGCAAGAAAAACAGCTTTTGTTATCCGATTCGTTTCCTCTTAGCAAAACAGCTGTTTCTCCTTCAGTTGTTTATGGCTGTACATGTTTATGCAACAAGTAAAACGCTACTAACAATACTGTTATCATTCTCTTTTACCTTTTTAACTTATATAACTAAAAGATGGGATAAAGAGATGGAGGAAAAGAGGTTAGTACATGAGATACTTGATAAAATCACGAGTATATATGGTATTTTTTATTTGTTATTTCACTCAAATATTTCCCATGTTTATTGTAAAGCTAAGTAAAAATTTGTTATTGTTACTGTTTCTTTATTAATTTACATTGCTTTCAATTCTAAAAATTATGTTAAGTTTATATTAACAACAAGGCTTTTACTTATGAAGTTCCGAATTTACGACTCTCCTCAAGTATATTCATCAAAAAATTGTTTCCTGGGTTACAGCACGTTCCCAGTTTATGACGCTGACAATGCAGATCCGACGGAAGAAATATGCATCCAAAACGGCAGATTGGTCAATATTTGGAGGGTTTTTTTAAATGTAAAACTTAATAAAAAATGCAGGATTCGTTGTTTTCAAGACACCCAAAGGATTTTTGATGGTATTTCAGACAACGCCGATCTGAACATAAGAAATATGCATCCAAACTGGCAGAATGGTCAACATTTGGAGGGCTTTTTTTTTATGAAAAACTCAGTAAAAATGCAGGATTCGTTGTTTTCAAGACACCTAAAGGATTAAAATTGAGGTTTTCTTATGATTCTTGACAGTAATATTTCAGATGACTCGGTCCAACGCATACGACAGAAGAGAATTCACATTCGCAGATTTTTTCACTAATTACTGATTATTATTTTACTTTCATCACTAAATACATTTTTTATGATAAAAAAGTGATTTACTAATTTTCAAATATTAACCCTTTAATGCCGACTGGACATATTTTACGTCGACAAAAATTGTCTGTCGGGTGCCAAGTGGACGTAAAATACGTCGACTACAAAAAGTTTTTTTAAATATTCGCGGAAAAATACTTATAGGCCTTGTTTGCGAAAAATTTTAAATCATGCGCCTTGAGGGATGCTGGGAGTTCACGGATCACGCTATTGTTTGGTTTACAAGCGTGATCCAGCTGCGCATGCGCAAATTTCTTTCTTATCCCAAAAGAAAGCATCAGATAACTCTGCTGAAAATCTCAGAAATTCTTTAGTCACTTTGTCATAATCTTTGCACCGTTTTCTATTAGCCTTTACATAAAGTTTTATATATGAAAATGTGCACAATTTCATGTAGAATACAACAAAAAATAATTCATGGTTGTAGCTTTTATCAATTTTGACATATTTTCATATAAATCATGATAAGTGCAAAATTTCAACCTTTCGGTCAACTTTGACTTTGAAAATGGTCGAATAATGCAATTGTAAGCTAAAACTCTTACATTCTAGCAATAATCAATCATTTACCTTCATTTTGCAACAAACGAGAAGTCTCTAGCACAATATTTCGATTTATGGTGAATTTTTGAAAAAACTTTTTCCTTACGTCCGCTCTAACTCTGTTGAAAATCTCAGAAATTCTTTAGTCACTTTGTTGTAATTTTTGCACTGTTTTCTATTAGTCATTACATAAAGTTTTATATATGAAAATGTGCGCAATTTCATGTAGAATACAAAAAAATAACTGATGGTTGTAGCTTTTATCAATTTTGACATATTTTCATATAAATCACGATAAGTGCCAAAATTTCAACCTTCAGTCAACTTTGACTCAACCGAAATGGTCGAAAATTGCAATTGTAAGCTAAAACTCTTACATTCTAGTAATATTCAATCACTTACCTTCATTTTGCAACAAACGAGAAGTCTCTAGCACAATATTTCAAATTATGGTGAATTTTTGAAAAAAACTTTTTCCTTACATCCGCACTAACTCTGCTGAAAATCTTGTAGGAGCCTGACGCCGTCTCTTCCAAACGTGTGTTCGTGTGCTCGTCGTCCATCGGTGTGGACAAGAAAACAAGAGCATTTCGTTTTCTTTCTCTAAAGGAACGCGATTTCAACCATACAATATTTCCGTCTGTTTCTCCCTAACCATTATTGTCTTGATGTATGTACAATCACCACTACTTGCATTGCCATGCAAGCATTCTAATCATGTACTCATAACGTTCCAAAGAATCTTCTGTATCAAACTGTGTGTATGTTTCTGTTTGTGAAGACGCTAAACGTCTCGCCACTCCGATGGACGATGAACACACAAACACACGTGTGTTTGGAAGAGACGGCGTCAGGCTCTTACAAATTCAGCAACTCTTTAGTCACTTTGTTGTAAGTTTTGCACTGTTTATATTAGCTGTTACATAACGTTTTATATATGAAAATGTGCACATTGTCATGTAGAATACAACAAAAAATAATTCATGGTTGTAGCTTTTATCAATTTTGAAATATTTTCATATAAATCACGGTAACTGCCAAATTTTCAACCTTCGGTCAACTTTGACTCGACCGAAATGGTCAAAAAATGCAATTGTAAGCTAAAACTCTTACATTCTAGTAATACTCAATCATTTACCTTCATTTTGCAACAAATTGGAAGTCTCTAGCACAATATTTCGATTTATGGTGAATTTTTGAAAGAAAAACTTTTTCCTTATGTCCATGCGCGCTCTGCTGAAAATCTCAGAAATTCTTTAGTCACTTTGTCGTCATTTTTGCACCGTTTTATATTAGGCATTACATAAAGCTTTATATATGAAAATGTGCGCGATTTCATGTAGAATACAATAAAAAATAATTCATGGTTGTAGCTTTTATCAGTTTTGAAATATTTTCATATAAATCACGATAAGTGCTGAAATTTCAACCTTCGGTCAACTTTGACTCGACCGAAATGGTAAAAAAATGCAATTGTAAGCTAAAACTCTTACATTCTAGTAATATTCAATCATTTAACTTCATTTTGCAACAAATGGAAAGTCTCTAGCACAACATTTCGATTTATGGTGAATTTTTGAAAAAACTTTTTTTTACGTCCGTACGTTACGAATTCACGCATCACTTTGTGATAATATTTTCTCTGTGTTGCTTTGATCGTTTTACAATTTGTTATATACCAAAATCATCGCAATTTAGTGTACAATACAATGAAAAAAAATAGCTCATTAGCTTTAACCATTTCACTCACAGCGCGATTTGTATACAATTATGAAATTTTTTTTTACATTGTCATATATTCCAATATTTATATATGATAATGATATTTTTTTTATTTCTGATGGTTGCATACTAAACTTCAGGCAATGAGAAAAAAAGGAGCCAAAAATGAACTCTTAATCTTAAAAACTAAGCGCGCTATGATTTTTTGAAAAAAACTTTCTTTCCGCTTCGGCGCTAACTCCCAAACCCCGCCAGCATACGGCAGACACTTTTGTAAATAGAGGCTCAGTGTTTAAGGGTTAATAACCACAGCAAAGTATTGATAAAATTTTAAATTAAAAAACCATGAAATCACAAAACTGCTTACCAATGTAATCACTTCATTCAACCTCTCTCTCTCTCTCTCTCTCTCCAATGCCCACCCCCACCCCCAAAATAATTCACAAATAATTTCACTCTTTTAAGATTTAAGTCCATATCTCTTCCCCCCCCCAAAAATAATTCACGAATAATTTAATTTTTGAGATTTAAGTACGGCCAACTGCCCATATCTCTCTCTCTCTCTCATAATTCCACTCTTGAGATTTAAGTAAGGCCAACTGCCTATATCCTTCAAAGAAATATGGATTATTACTGTATACAAGCATAAAAATATGTTAAATTCCATCATTGGTTATGTTACCATTTTTTGTTGCTTTGACATAAACTTCATGACTACACAATATCAGCTCGAGGGATTAGCAGTAGCCAATACCAGAGCTCGTAGTAATCCCCTCTCTCTATGAAAATACGCTATTGGCCAGAAGGACTGAAAATAGCCAATAACAACTAGTAACAACCCCCTTCTCCCCCTCTCGCTGTCCTTGATGACATGCTATTGGCAGGAAGGGTGGGATTTTAACCAACCACAAAGCTTGTACCACAAGAGCTTTGCATACACTAAAAGGAAGGTGAGTAGTATCTATCTATCTATCTATCTATCTATCTATCTATCTATCTCTCTCTCTCTCTCTCTGAGATAAGAGATAGAGAGAGAGAGAATGACGGCACAAGAATTTTTTAACAAAATCGTGAGAGACGGTGTGGACTAACCATGTTTGTATGATAAATAAATGACTTACCTAATAATAGGTACTAATTTTCAAATACTGATAAGATTAAATAATAATAATAATAATATACTGTAATTACAACATTTATGCATTTTTAAAGTAAACTATTTCAATTTTTAAACAAAGAAATATCACACCCTGTCTTTTGCCCAAAGCTTTGAAGCTATGGGGGAGGGTGGAACTGTCAAATACGTCAAAATTACTTGACATTTCTGACCAAGGGTAGAAGATCAATTTCTCCCTTCCTTCCTCTCTCTCTCTCTCTCTCTATTGTGTGTGCCAAAGGGTAGAATGAGAAATGGACAGAAATATAAATAGATACTTAGTTATGCATACTGTGTGTGTGTGCGCGCGCATTCACAGTGTTTTAAAAATGCGTGATAAAAGTAATAGTACATCTTTGGAAGACAAAGAAAAAACAATTTTTTATTGTTGTCCGTCGCAGTAAAGAGAAATGGATTAACATTCCTTAAGAGATTAAAGAGATAAACAGTCTCTCTCCCTCTCTCTGTTTAAGATGACACTGAAATGATATTAATAATATAACTTCAAAGATTAATACAGTAATAATAGGGTAACAATTTACACTATTCCCATGTAAAAATGGGGGAGCACTGTAGTTCCATGAAATTCAAGTCTTTTTCTGGTAGATAAGTGGTGAGGCAACAGTTCTCTCTCTCTCTCTCTCTCTCTCTCTCTCTCTCTCTCTCTCTCTCTCTCTCTCTCCAAAACAGCAGAATGGTAAAATTTTGGAGAGTTTTTTATAAAACTCAATAAAAATGCAGGTTATGTCATTTCTGAGATACCCAAAGGATCCTCAAAGGATTAAAAGTAAGGTATTCTTACGCTTTTCCACAATTATTTCAGTTTACGACGATTTTTGGCTTACGACGCAGCATCAGAACAGAACCCCCGTCATAAGCCAAAGACTGCCTGTAGCATACACTTTATTGCAAAAAAGAAAACAAAACGGTACTATGAGAGAAAAGACTATGCTTACCTATAAAGGAGTAACTTAATTAGTTGCTAATATACGAAGACTTGGATGTTTTCGGATATATTTTGTTTGAACTATCAAATTAGGCAGTGAACTGTTAAAATAGGCAGTTATAAGCATTTAACAGTATTTTAAGGGGTACAGGGTATAAATATACCTGTACTTTATAGCAAAAACACGCATTCACGTATACAGTAAACCCCCCGTATTCACAGGGGATGCGTACCACACCCCCCGCAAATAGCTAAAATCCGTGAATACTTAAAACCCCTCTAAAAATACTTATACCTGCCTATTTTGATAGATCAAACACAAAAAAACTCTCTAAAAATACATATACCTGAGTATTTTAATAGTTTTATCACAAAAAGTGCATTTAGTCATGAAAATGGGCGAATTTTCTGCGAATTCTGAGAACGTGAGTACGGGGGGTTTATTGTATATATAACGAAACTCCGGAGTTTCTTTTATAGCGGGATAGGCTCGGACGCTTTAATCCGTTATTTTGGTGAGCTACTGTATTCCTGTCCTGAATTAAAATTTCCTTTAAAGCCTGTAATACTGCATATAGCTCTGCTGTAAAAATAGATGCGACAAATGACAATCTCCCGCTTCTCAATATCAGGGAAGGCCACTCCAAAGCCGATACCAGCACCTGACTTTAAGCATCCATGAAAACTGCAATGGAGTTATCATGTTGCAAGGAATGTTCTACAAATACTGACCTCATGGCCTCACTGGACAATTCTGACTGGGTAAAATGGAAAATCTACAAAATTTTACCTCTGGAAGGTTCCAGGGGGTGGGGGGCTAACTGAATATCTTGCTGGTAAAATTTCCATCCTTGGCATGTTAACCCTTAAACGCCTAATGGACGTACCATACATCGACGAAAATTGTCCGTTGGATGTCAAGTGGACGTACCATACGTCGACTAAAAATGCTTTTTTTTAAATATTCGTGGAAAAATAATTATAGGCCTAGTTTGCGGAAGGTTTCAAATCACGCGCCTTTGAGGGATGCTGGAGTTCACGGATCAAGCTGTTGTTTTGTTTATAAGCGTCACCCAGACGCGCATGCGCCAATTCCCTCCTTCTCGCACCAGACAGCATCAGCGTTGGACCGCGCGAGCGATTTTTTTATGCATCCGTGTTTTGCAGAACTTTGGCGAGTGTTTGCGTATTTGTGCTGCAACAGGACGTTTGCAGAGATGTCTCAAAGACGCCAGGACCGTGAAAAGGCACATACCGCCTGTCGGGTAGTGAGCGTGTGAGACGAAGTTTTAGACTAGGATGCTGGAGAAGGACCCAGCAGCCAAAGTGACCCAGCTCAGCGCCGTGTTGTTCGCCCGTGATCGAAGGTGTGACCAAGGACCACATCCGTGCCTTTTACGACCCCTAGGAAGCATCGGGTGTCCTGATGGGCATCCGTAAATTTTTGAAAAAACTTTTTCCTTCGCTGAAAATCCTGGCATTTCTTGAGTCACCTTGTCGTAATTTTTTTTGCCGTTTTATATTATTCGTTACATAAAGTGTTATACATCAAAATGTGCGCAATTTCATGTAGAATACAACAAAAATAAATAATTCTTTTAGCTTTTAACAGTTTTGAAATATTTTCATTTAAATCACAATAACTGACAAAATTTTTAACATTCGGTCAATTTTGACTCGACTGAAATGCTCGAAAAATGCAATCGTAAGCCAAAATTCTTACATTCTAGTAACAATCAATCATTTACCTTTATTCTGCAACAAACGGAAAAGTCTCCAGCACAATATTTCGATTTATGGTGAATTTTAAAAAACTTTTCCTTCGCTCCCGCAAAAATCCTAGCATTTCTTGAGTCACATTGTCGTAATTTTTCACTGCTTTTATATTATTCGTTACATAAAGTGTTATACTTCAAAATGTGTGCAATTTCATGTAGAATACAACAAAAAATAAATCATGCTTTTAGCTTTTACCATTTTTGAAATATTTTCATATAAATAACGATAAATAGAAAAAATCAACCTTCGGTCAACTTTAACTCGATCAAATGCTCGAAAACGCAATCGTAGTAAGCCAAAATTCTTACATTCTAGTAACAATCAATCCTTTACCTTCATTTTGCAACAAACAGAAAGTCTCTGGCACAATATTTTGATTTATGGTGAATTTTTGAAAAAAAACTTTTTCCTTCCATCCATGCTACAAGACGAACTCCGTTAAAAATCCTAGCATTTCTTGAGTCACCTTGTCGTAATTTTTTTGCCATTTTATATTATTCGTTACATAAAGTGTTATACATCAAAATGTGCGTTCAATTTCATGTAGAATACAACAAAAAATAAATCATGCTTTTTAGCTTTTACCATTTTTGAAATATTTTCATATAAATAATGATAAATAAAAAAATCAACCTTTGGTCAACTTTAACTCGATCGAAATGGTAAAAAATGCAATTGTAAGCTAAAAACTTACAGTCTAGTAATATTCAATCAATTTCCTTCATTTTGAAACAATTGGAAAGTCTCTAGCACAATATTTCGATTTATGGTGAATTTTTTGAAAAAACTTTTTTTACATCCGCTTGTTACGAATTCATGCATCATTTTGTGATAATATTTTCTCTGTGTTGCTTTAATCGTTTTACAATCTGTTATATACCAAAATCATCGCAATTTAATGTACAATACAACTAAAAAAAATTAACTCATTGGTTTTAACTGTTTTGCTTACAGCATGATTTGTATACAATTATATACAGGTTTTTTTTTTTTTGCTGTCATATATTCCAATATTTATATATGATAATGATATTTTTTCATTTCTGATGGTTGCATACTAAACTTCAGGCAATGAGAAAAAAGGAGCCAAAATGAACTCTTAATCTTAAAAACTAAGCGTGCTGCAATTTTTTTGAAAAAACTTTTTCCGCTTTGGCGCTTAGCTCCCGAACGCCGCATACGAGACGCGCTTTTATAAATAGGTTTCGTGTTTAAGGGTTAATTCCTGACAACAATATTAACTCTAAAAAGCAAATGGTTGAGGATGCTTGGGGTGATTTTCATAAAACTGCCAATGCCTTTCATTTCTAATATATGAATGCTGGTTAAAGACTTTGGGAGCCTCTTAAATCTGTACCAGCTCCAAACCAGCAGATGGTAATGAAGATCTAGAGGCATCTCACCAGCCTCTAAAGCATGCTCTCGGTGGGAGATGATTTAAATGCTCCTCCATGATGAACTGAACTGAGCATTTTAAGGCTATTGGCTTTGCTGACGTGTACACTTCACACCCATAAAATAATTTAGAAAAGACCAAGGCTTTGTATACTCTCAACATCTGAATTCAGTCTGCACCCCATGAAGTGTGAGACAGAACCTTCAGCACATTCATTGCTTTCCAGCATTTTGCCTTAATATATTTCAAATGTGGAATCCAGGTCAGCTTGCTATCAAAAATCAACCCAAGAAACCCTGTTTCACCAACACATGGAATTCTCTACCTATGTATGAACAAATCTGGATCAGGATGGAATCCCCTTACACGGCAAAAGTGCATGGTTACCATTTTACTAGCAGAAAATCCAAAACCACTCATCTCAGCCCACTTTACTACATTATCAATGCAGAGCTGAGGGCAGCGTTCAGTCACTGCCATCCTTGTTGCTGCAAACGATATTGAAAGGTCATCAACTAAAAGGGTATATGTTATATCCAGGGTAATTATTTTGGAAACTCCATTGATTGCTAAAGCAAACAAGGTTACACTTGAAACACTTCCCTGTGGTACTTCTTTTTGACTGAATACATCTGACATTGTTGCTCCAACTTGAACCTGAAATATCGTATTTTTTAAAAATGCCTCGATAAAAAGAGGCACATTGCTTCTCAAGTTACATTCATAAAGGGCCCTTAAAATGCTGTATCTCCATGTTGTATCAAAAGTCTTCTATAGCTCAGAGAAAACAGTGATGTGATGCTGCTTGTTAGCAAAAGCTTCACACATTGAAGATTCCATTCGAACTAATGCATCAGTTGTGGAGTGCATGCTTTGAAAGCTACACTGAGCAGGCGATAGATATTTATCAAGTTCCAAGTACCACATCAAATGTGCGTTCACCATTTTTTCCATGGTCTTACACAAATGCAATGTCAATGCAACAGGACAATGATTCTCAGTGGTGAATGGGTTTGTCCCTGGTTTCATGAATGGCAGTAATTTTAACATGTTCCAAAGCTTAGGGAAAATATTTTCTTGGTAAATTCTTTTAATACGGTTTAATATGAAAAGTCTGGTATTTTCAGGCATATGCTTAATCACTGAATATGTTATATCATCCAGTCCAGGAGCTGATTCATTACATTTATTCAAGGCTGATTCAAATTCTCTCATAGTAAAAGGTACATTGTATTGCTCATTTCTTGATATATATTAAAATAAATTTTGACCTGCTCCATTAGCCTTCTTTGAGCTGAATAGGGTCTATCATTGCTTTTCTTTGCAACATTAGCAAAATGATTAGCAAACTCATTTGCCACTAACCTGGGGTCTGCCACCTCACAACCACTGATCTTGATAACTGGAGGTTGACAAGGAGTACATTTTCCTGCTATTTTTCCAACTCTCTTCCAAGCTGAAGTCAGGTGTTTTCGAATTTAGAGATATCAAAATTGTCCAAGATTCCTTCCGTGCTTTTATAATTTCCATACGGAAATGAGCTCTCGCTTTTTGAAAGTCAACATGGTAATATTCACATTTTCACCTCTGGTATCTGGTGAAAGCTGACGTCATAGTTCTATGAGTCTCCTGGCATTTACGAGTCCACCAGGGAACTGGTCAACAGATAAATATGCCCAAAGTCCTAAGTATAGATTGAAGACCAGCCAAGAACATAACTGTATTCAAAAAGGGTTTACCAATGTTCCACTTAGGTAGCCTTGAAGATGGAAGATTTGAGGCTACACTCACCACTATTGGAAAATGGTCGCAGGTAAATCTACTATTTATAAGGTTTATAGTCATTTCGCCCATGTGCCAATTCGCCCACACAACAACACTTTTCGTCCACACATAAGAGTCAATTCGCCCACATATAAGAATCAATTCGCCCACAGATAAGTTCATTCTCCACACACATTCCATGCCATGTCCACCAATTGCTATACATTGTTGGAGTATTTATATACCATCATTACCATGTATTTTTATTACAAGAAAGAATAATGCCCCAAGCCAGAATGTCTGTGGGATGAGAACGAACGTGGTGACAAAGAATCAAAAAAGAAACTTTTAATAAAAAATATATACATGCAAGATTCAGCTGCGAACTGGGCCACTGAGATGAGCACACGCTTTCAGCAGCTGATATGAAGGCCTCTCACCCCTCACATGCTCATCCCAAAGAGTGAATATTTTACCCTGTAAGTCTCTATACTTTTTCTGCTGGATCCATCGTACTTTTTTTCAGATACTAGCCTTATGTAGACAGATGTCAATTTAGCCCCTTTGTGAAGAAAGCTTACAAGGAGGTAAAACTGGAGGTTGCATCTACCTGCAGCATGTTTGTTTAGTCAATTGTGCCAGCTTTCAATGTCATTATTGGTATGCACAGACTGATTGAAATTACTCCACCTAGAAGGTGGCCATGTTCAACTGTGGAGCCACGTTCTTAAAATATACTGCATTATAGTTTGTAATTGGGCTATGGTAACTTGGCAAGAGAGACATTCAAACTTGGGAACTATATCTGTCTCAGGCAGAAATGGAAGGGCCATCACTTTACACAAGTATTTGCACGCCCCATCATCATGTGTGTCGGCATGTTGAAGACCAACCTCTTGAACCTATATCAAGACAAGGAAATTAGACCTTGTACTGTACAAAAGTGGTAAAATTGTCCCGCTGGTATAGTATATGTGTATATTCATGTATAATGTCCCACTTTTTCCTTTAAAAAATCTGGCCACATTATGCTGGTAACATTTTTTTTAAAACTACTATTTGACAGGAATATATAAAAAGTCTGTAGGCAATTAAATTGACTAACCTTTCTCCATAAGGCCTGTGTCCAATGGAATAAGCATCCCTTGACCTTGACACAGGCAAAACTTCAGGCAAGACTTTCTAAATTGCTTTCTCATAGTCAAATGTTATGTGTTGAACAGAAGGCTCAGTTGGTAAACTGGCTAAAAGTTCCTGCAAAACTTTTCGGTAATCACTCTTTTTTTTTTTTTTCTGGACACAATGACAAACAATAAGGGGACTTGTTTTGCATAGTCCTCTGCTCTCACAAAAGCGTCGACTGTCATCAGCTGCATAAATGGGTGCCTGCATAGCTTAAACGTGCCACCAATGTACCATGACTTCGCCTTGGTTGGATGTCCTATTTGCTGTGTTGTTGCGAAGATCAAGTGGCGGCATTCACGAACTGATGCGTCACCTCTAAGAAAGTCACCAGGAATATGAGCTGCATTGAGTTCAAAATTCAGGTCTTTGGGCTCTGCCGGTCTTAAATTTTGTCTCTGTCTGTTTGCTGCTCTTGCCAAGTGCTCTGGCTTAGGCAGACTAGGACATGGTGCATTCCCCATCTCTTGTAGAAGAACATCATCCACTATAGCAGACGCTAGTTTAAATAGGTCTTGTGCTGCCAGTTTCTTTACCTGTAATGTTACTTTAGTGGCAATAGCAGAGCCTGTTGATGGTGGATGGTTGTGACATAAGTTGTTCTTTACAAATTTTCCATTTCTCTGAGTTACTAGTGCCTAAACATACAGTAAACAAGTGAGGTAAATGAACCATGAATGCGTGCACGCACACAAACATACACACACACACACACAAGCTCAGTCAGTCAGGAACTAGTGCCTGACACTGATAAGCTAGTTCCCTTCCATAACCAACAAGGGAGGGGAACTAGTTTACCAGCATTAGGTACTAGTTTCCGATTGGCTGAAAAAAATGGGTGACAGTGATGACAGTAGTGACAAGCACAATTAGCTACAAGCTACTACTGGTCCCATTATTATTATTATTATTATTATTATTATTATTATTATTATTATACACTGATTGTTTTGGTTGTATGGACAATTACAAATGAAACAGAATATGAAGCCACTTGTAACCAATGACTCCACAGTGTGGGTGAAACCACTCCATTGTGTGGGCGAAATGACTCCATAGTATGGCGAAATGGTACGGGCAAAATAACCAGATGCCATTTATAACTCTCCAATTAGAGTCAATAAGGCAGTCATCACTGGATACAGATAAATCAATTGGTGATAATGTGCCTGTTTGAACGTGAAAATGTGTAGACTCCCTAGTGTTGAGGATTCCCACATTTTCACTCTCTATGATGGAACACAGGCACCTTCCTCTTTGATTGGTGACGATGTCACCTCAAAAAGGGCTTCTACTACTCATATCTCCCAGGATAACAAAGGGACATGGTAACTGTTGAATAAGGGATTTAAATTCATCAATGGGGAAGACTTTACTAGGTGGTAGATACAGAGAGCATACTGAATATTTTCTTTGCAAATGGATCTGCACCTATCACTTGCAATGTAGATTGGATACTAACTGGATTTTGTGGGGTGTCATTACAAACGTACAAAACTACACCCCTATGGCTTCCATTATTTAAGTCATGGGTGGAATGATAGGCTGTATACTCTTGTGGGTTGGGGCACATATTTTTATCAATCATGATCTCCTGCAAAGCTATACATACAGGAGACACTTCTGATATGAGCAGCCTTAATTCTTCCCATTTGGCTCTTAATCCCTAACAGTTCTACTGGAGAAAATGAATGAATTCTACTTTCCTTTTGAGGCTGTTAAATTGGAGCCTCTTTTAAGAGCTTTCAGCTTACTACCTTGCTGCTCCTTTTTTCCAGGAGACCGATTGTACACGGCTGCCTTCGTCTTTAGAGGGTTACCAGTCTCAGGAACACCAAACAAAGCTGGCGCTGCCTGAGGAGGGGTGTGAGGGTCAGACATTGGTGCATCCTCCAAAGCATCAGAAGCACCATTTACAGCTAGTGCAAGCTCCAAGGAGACAAGCACCAGATGATGAAAATACAGCCTCCACCGAGGAAGGAATGTCAGCCATAGCTGGTGCAGCCTCCAAAGAAGCCGACACACCAGGTATAGCTGATACAGCCTCCAGAGAGGCAGGAGTGTAACCCAAACCCGCTTGCTAGGACTGAGGGTATTACAAGAACACAAACATCCCCACTCTAATCATATTATGGGCAAACCAGATAGAATGCTGAGAGTCCTATCCCCACAACAAGATCCCCCTGGAATCCATGGCCCAGCCCTAAAGAATAGTTCAGATTACCAGGTAGCTGATGGTCCTACCACAGTTCCCACTATTTAGCTTTGGGTATAAACCCAATCCAGCTATGATATCTTTACCTATTTATCAGGTCCAATAAAGTTTAGCAAAAGTGGAAAATTCCAAAAAAATTAATCAAATGAAATATATAATGATATATTGGACTCTTAGACTCAAACCCGGGAACAAATTCCTGGGGTTCAAGAGCCACCTCAGCATGTCAAGGTGGTCCCAAGTCGGGGGGAGTCACCAAGGGTTCTGTCCCTGAGTATTTCCAAACAGTGCAGAAGACCTGAAATTGGCCTACTGGAACCTGAAGGCTGAAAAATAGCAAAAATATCTTTAAAGTTTTTAGCATTTTCCTAACAAACAAAGCCGAAGTTCTTTAAATTAGGATTTAGCTTGCAAATACAAGTTGGAATGGCCATTAAAACTTACTGACAGGGTAGTTAACAACCAACAAGCAAAATCGAAGCCCCTCCTACCTGTTAGTCTGCACTCTGCCTCACAGTACAGGTATCAGTGAGAGGGGTGGTTGACGTGGGCTATCCATGTAAAGAACTTCAGGTTTGTATGTTACAAAAAAATACATTATTTTCAAAATTTTCTATTTGTTCCTACACAAATACAAACCTTCATTCTTTACATTAGAAGACTTGACCATTGGTATGAAGAATCTGGGTGCCCTCTGAACCGAAAAGGTTCATCGAACTCCAGATATCCATCTTCCTGGTCTGATAGGAGCAAAGAAAAGGGACCCTGCACCTCTACTGTACTGCACATATGGGATATGCAGTTACTAGAGTTCTGCACCAACAAGTAACAAGTCTGTACGCAATTACTCGATCAGGCTGGAAGAACCAAGCGGAAGTGTTGGAGAAAATAAAACGGGTGAATATAATCAACGACTATGTTTTATTGTCTGTCCCCCTCTCTCCTAGCCAAGAGAGAATGGGGACTTGCATCACCTGTACCATATAACAAAAATGAAGGATTGAAGCCAAGTCCGTCCAGCTAGTACTCTGCCTTGCACTCCAACTCTCTGTCTTAAGAGAGAGAGAAATGAAAGAGAAAGAGGGGGACCAGTCACTCAAACAATTGCTCTGTCGCCTACTAAATCCTTAGACATGGTGTTACTTGCCCCATTAAGGGAGCTGGGTTACCTAAACAACTTACTGAGCAGCCACCACAGGACCCAAGGAAAATGTGCCCAAGGACTTGGGGGAGACATCTGGCAAGTAACAAGAAGTGAAAGTGGTCTGTCTCAACCACATCTCCACACATAACATCTGCTGAACCAACAAGTTCTTCCAGAATGGAAGAGTCAGGGCAATGCCTGACTTCATGATCTCTCGTCCAGACAGTACCCTTGCTCTCCTCACTGGATGAATCATACCCTCACTTGATCAACTCACAGAGCCAGAAAAAAATTGTTCATGGACACCACTCCTGGCCCTGCCAGTACTAACAAAGAGTCATTAACACTCAGGCCTGAGATGCCAAGTTCGCTTTAGGTAGTACCACAACATCCTAATACAATACAGTAGCATCTCATCTGGACCTACAATGTCCTCTAGGGAGAGGATTGAGAAGGACTCGAATCTGGCATCAGGGACCGACAAGTTCTGAGTCTTCATGATGAAATACAGAACAGATCGAGCAAAACTGATCCCAAACCCAGAGAGTGCTTCGCATCAAAAGATAGGCCAAATAGCTCGCCTACTCTCTCGCCAGGCAAGAAGAAAAACATTCTTCAAAGTCAGATCCTTGCCTGACAACTCTTTAAGAGTCTTGTACAAGTCACATCCCACTCAGGGGGCCTGAGTTCACTGGGAGGACAAGACCTTTCGAAGCTTCTTGGGAGCATGGAAATCTCCCACAAAGACGACTTGGCCCATGGCAAACCTGTAGCCTTTGGTGGCTGAGATAGAGAGCTTCTCTCATTGAAGGAAGATGAGAAAGTCTGCTACCTGCTGAAGACTAGCTCTGATTGGAGAGGGATCCCATCTATGACACCACCATAGAAGATGACCCATTTCCCCCGGCAGACAGCCGCTAAAGGCTTAGGCAGGTATCCAGACATCTTTGCTGTCAAGAGGAAAAATACCTTCTGCTTGAAGGAGATGCTGAATAGGAAGGTACATGCTAAAGACCTCCTTAGGTGTCACGAGCGCAATGTTCCCCTCCGATAACACCTTCCTAGCCTTCCTTAACTTCTTAGCTGCAAACTTCACCCACTGTTCTGAAGGCTCCTGAACTTAGAACTTAGGCTGTCCTGATTACAGAAATGCTTCCTGGGAAATGGGCACAGTGAATGAGGGTCAACTTCAATACCGACAAAAACCTCTTACAACACTTGTCCTTTCCAGGACAGCACCTAATAGCCACAGGATTCCTCAGTGCTGAAGCAGAAGGCTTACATATGTGGATTTGATCCATAATTCAAATATCAAACATGCAACATATACCAAAGAACAAGCAAAAAAGCAAAAGATCAAGAAATACTCAACTGCAAATGATAGTGTAAAAGTAAGCAAAATGGCAAAAAGTCAGAGAAGTGACCCACAGAAATATGTCTACAACTGATGGCCAGCAAAAGCAAAGTGGAGTGCTGACTGACAGGTTGGGAGAGGGGTTCTGGTTTCCCCTATCTGTTAGTAGTTAACTACCTTGTCAGTGAGTTTTAAAAGCTGTTCCAGCTTGCATATGCAAGCTAAATCCTAATGTAATGAACAAAGGTTTCTATTTGTGTAGGAACAACTTCTTCTTTTCTTAATAAAGCAAGCAGCTTTACTCTTGCTGAATCCAGACCTGGGTCTTCGAAAAGGCTTAGAAGCAGAACAGGAAGTCTGCAAGGAGGATGAACAAATTTTCACAGGAGGGTCAAGAAGAAAGACAAGGCACAGGTCTCTTAAATAATACATAAAAAGGACTATCTCAGAAACTCTCAATTCTAAATGGAGCTATCTTCCCTGACTGTTATCCAAAGTCAAATCAAATATATATACCACATTTTGCAAAGATGAAACCTTTGGAGAGATATGAGCACAACTGCTCGCCTTTTTTTCAGAATGGAATATGTATATGCATGCAAGAATTCCCCTAAGTGTCTAAAATCACCTTATCAAGGCATTGTTAAAGAAGGAAAGCAAGTGCCATCATTCTTAAAAGAAACCTTGTGTGCCAGAATGAGAGAAACCTCATAATATGCACTCTACTCAAAGGAGAGTCATGGTTTCTTCAAAAATTTAATGGGAGCAGAAATGCTCAACAGCAAGAAACCTAGACTCTGCCAAATCCCTTTCCAATACTAAATTCAAGAGACGTGCAATGTTCCAGTAGATGCCTAAACACTGTAGTCAACTACTACATTTCAATCTCATCCTCCACCAAGGCAGGAGTCAAGGCAGAAGCAGCCAACTCCTCAAACAAAACCACTGATGCCATGAGTAGGAAGAGAGCACACCCATTTCGAATCACTTGAACCAGTAAGAGAGAGAGGCAGCTGAGCGATGATGAAACACCACCAGGCACCACAAGAAAACAGGAAGACGGTTGGGAAAACAGCAGATGCAAAAGGAAAAGAGCTTCTGACAGCCAAACATATAGAAGATGGAGTTTAAAAGTGTATTTTTTAAGGAGAAATGGAATGAAAGAAAGTACTAGAATGATAAGAGAAACAAAAGAAAAAAGGTTCAACAACTGAGTTAAAGGAACCTTAGAATTATAGCAACTTACCCAGAGATATTACCCTATCAATAATATCTACTCAACACTATTAGCTACAGCAGCACTAACTGCACTATAGCTAAAACCTGACTACAGTGATGCCAAAAATTCAAGTGAAGACCTGCTCTTATCTAAACAATCCTTCAGCAAACAAGCCAAATGCTTAATGAGCACAATAAATGAGAGGAAGATGTCTGAGAGCACAGATCAACCTCACCCCGAACAGCAGACTCTTCCAACTATCACAGGACATTCCTAAGTTTGGGCTACTGATGAGTGAGGGCACTAACACCTTACCTCTCAAAGGGAGCCAAGACAATGAATGCGCACTATGCGGGGACATGAACCGATTCCCTAAAACATGATTCACATCCTGCTCTAATTTCTCTATATGCTCTTCCTAAAATGAAGGAGGGAACAGAAGGCTCAACACTACGTAAAGGAGCTGTGGGGAGAGCTGGATATGAAGGAGTGACAAGCAAAGGCAAAGGCACTTGAGAAGTAGATGAACTCTTGATTTCGCTGTTGCCTTTATTTGTCTGATTCCTTTCTTTTCTTATGTTTAAGGAATTTAAGCATAAAGTCCTTCAACCAGTCCCTATGCTCTTTACATCTATGTTTGACGTCACACTCTTGACCCAGACAACTGTTTACACAGTAATTATTTTTACAAAACCTAACATTTGTGACTTAACCTTCTATTGAAAATATCACATCCACCAAAAGACAAAAGCCACAATACTGTGATAAGGCAACAGCCAAACCAACAAGAAAACAAACAACTACCTGCTGCTACAGCATGAAGAATTCTGACAAGAGATAAAACATTCAAGATACACCTGGTGGGGAACAGGCACACTGGACAGTCAGCCAGGTCAGCCAAGCAATCTTCTTCTTTATTTAGAATGCAAAACAGCCTGCAAGATTCATTGAAAACAAAACAAATTTCATTTCTGGGGACAAAAATTAATCCTCGGTATGTATATATTTAAGGCAAGACATAAAAAATAAAATCCTTAAAAATAATTTCAAATTTTTTGGTCCATCTTTGGACCAAGAAAAAACTTATATCCACAGTTGAGAAGCTTCAAGGTGTATTACACACAAAGCATGGGTTAAGAGCCATATATGAAATGTCACTTAGAATAAAAAGAATAAAAAAGTTCTAAAATGCTCCTGAATAACTGGACTCACCTGAAGAAACTGACACCACAAATTAAGGAGACGAAATCTTCCTTGTAATACAATATTCCAATAAGCTACTGCCATGTCCAAATCTAGTCCTTTCTGACCTGGATTTCTTGCATAGTTAAATGTAAATTGATAAAAATCCTTGAACTTCACAGTATCTCTCAATTCATGTTCCAATGTAGGGAGTTTTGCCTTAAGTTTATCTATGCTGTCACACCTGTTACAAGATCAAAAGAATACAGTATCTTATAAACCAAACTTGAATTTCCATACATATAATACCTGGAGAAGGGTTATACACATCAGTATGTAAGTTTCATTCCTTTTATAATCTGCACACTTCTGAAAGAAAAACTATATAATCCATTGTGAATAACAATTATCTCTAGCATTATTTCTTGAACCTTACATTTCTATGAAACATTTTCCCAAGAATTTTCATTCTAGCTTGCGTGGTTTCAAATTCAGCAATACTCGTGTACACATCACAAGCAACGGGAAATAACTATCTGATTTACAGTTGCTTACAAATTAAAAATGGGTTAACGATAATTTTGTAATGAAAAGCAACCTAATTGATAGATGAAAAATTGACTAAATTCCTGCTAAAAATAGATATTTTATCAAATTTATTTTAAAAATAACTTGCCTCTCTATTAAGAAAATTTTTATGATAAAATTAATTATTTGGATACTTACCTACTGTTAAAATTAGCTTATATCTCTCCACACTATTATGTGCAATCAGCATTCAAAGTAAAACAAAATAACACTGGCTAACCAGATTGGGCTGTGTCTGTTATCACCAGTTTCCCACCAGGTGGCAATGGAATGTTTACATTCTTGTCAGAATTCTTCATGACCACCCACTAAGCTGTGGGGAGACTGGGTGGCTTTCCACTTTAACAACAGGTAAGTATCCAAAAATACTGTAATTAATTTTATCATAGAAATGTTTTTTTTTATGAATCTTACTTACTGTTAAAGTTAGCTGACTACCACACTGAATAAGGATGGTCGGTTAGTGCAGTTAGAGAAACAAGTGTTCAGCCAAGGGAACTAAAAACTCTTTAATAAGGGGGGAAAAAGCTTCTCAACATTCCTGCCTGTTGTGTGATCCTTACTGGCAAGTCCTGTCATCAGACGTTGGAACCACAACAGGGTGTAAGGCCCTCGTAGCGAGATTTATCAGAGGATCCTTACAGTGAAAAAGGTCTTATCTCGGAGAGTACTAGTGACTACTGTGCCTGAGTCGAAAGCCCAAAACTAAAGACAACTACCACCTTCAGATATGAAGGTACGCTCCTATACACCAGTGTGTACCTTCATGCTCCCAAATTCAATACAGTACCAGGATTTCCTAAAAACTATCTATAAAATAGAAAGCAAAGTTACTACCATATTTGGTTCAGGAGAAAGCGTCTCTGCTGTAACGATATGACTAAGGGCTTTACACAGGCTAAATTTGAAAGTTTCGCAAATGATATGAGGAAAAATAGTTACATCTCCCCTGAGCTGCAATGACAACATTCCCTATTGAAAAGTTTTAAAGGAAATAAAGACATGCTCAAGGTACGGAAGCCATGAGGCTTATTTTCAAAAATGGTAAAAGCTCAGGAATCAACTCTGTGTGCATTGACTTAAGCATTCTTAGACACATAAATGTTTGGCCTCCTAACAATATAAATTCTTAACTCCTCTTTTCAATCTGTCGAGGTAAACCCTTAAAGTTCTAACTGGACAAAACAAAGCCACTTCTTCATTGCCTAACAATGCAGTTAAATTAAATGCTATCACAAATCTGGTAAGGGCTTTCACGTCTACATCTTTTCTCTATGCAAAGTAAGAAAAGAGGGAGGTTGCCACTAGAACAAAGCCCACATACAAGAAAGGGCTTAAAGCTCACTAATACACTGCTGCAGCAAGAGCTAAAAGAAAAGGTATCTTCCAGGTTCTTAAGTGATGCCTCATCAAAAGGCTCAAACTGAGGTAATGTTAAAAACTTACAGACCATGTCCAAATTTCCTCATAAACCATGATAGTAAGATTTGAAATTTACAACACACAAGACTGAAAACCTCTTCAAAATTTAAATCGTGAGCGATACTCCAGTCAGTGATAAAGAACTGACTACAGTGTATAGCAGCAACCTTTCATCGCTGTAACAGAAAACTGCTTTAAGTACCTAAGATACTGGCAGAACTCAATCAGGATATCTATAGTAGAACGGGTGCTGGATGTCCCTCTCGACAAGCGCCAAGATCAATAAACTGACAACTGTTATTGATAAAGTCTACCATTATTATTATCATTAAAGTAGTTCAACCAGACAATTAAGCTCAATCTCAGCTCTCATAGGGCTGGCCTGAAGGATTTGAAGAAATACCAGGTCTAGGCCAGAGGTCTGGCCTAGCACTGGGACCAAATAGGTCATTCACTGTGGTGATGAATGAATGAAATGAAACTAAAAAACTCACAAGGTCACATGCTTCCACACTACAACACACACACGCACAATAAATACATACAGATACTAAAAAAATTTTAAAAATTAAATAAAATTCAGAATAAGTAACATTTTAAAATTTTGTTTTTTTTAATTCTTTAAATGCCCTAAGGGTTTCTGTATTTTCACTATTTATTTTTTATATTTCTAAATTTTACCAAATAAATTACAGTTCTTCATAAATGTTAAAACTGAAATGACTGAAAGTGTAGAAGATTCTGACAAAATTTCTCTCATTGATTTATGTCCAAAAGTTGATAATCACTGTTTTATTTGTTTTAATTTATTATTTTCAGGTTCTTCATCCCATATATTTGCCATTGCTTTTAATACCTATTTTTATGTGTTACATACTCATTAACAGGGATATTTACATTTGATCTTGTCATATGGGTTGCTTCTTTGGCTGCTTTATCAACCTCTTCATTTCCCTTAATGCCTACATGGGCTGGGATCCAACATATTTCTACATTATGGAGTACTGTAATAACTTAATTTGTTGTACAATATTATTTGTTGGTTTGTAACTGAATGGCTTCTACAGCATTTCTAGTCACTAAAAATCACAAAATTGTTACATGAGGTTTCTTTAATTATTCTTATGGCTGATGCTAATGCACACAACTCTGCTGTGAATACTGAAGCATTATCAAGTAGAGAGAACTGATATGTTTTATCTTGGGATACCGCAGCATATCCCACTCCGTGCTCTGATTTAGATCCATCTGTGTATATTTGGTAATGTGGACCTTTTCAGCTTGTATGCTCTATTGTATGTTGTCTATGGTGTTCTGGGGCATATGAGTAACTTTTGATAAACATTTTAAGTGTGTGCAAATTCTCATTTTATTCAAAGTCCAACGAGGAGGTAATTTTACTACTGATGGTAACTGTATATTTATATTCAGCAACTCAAAATATCTTCTAGCTCTAACAGGGAAAGGTGGTGGATGACTGTTGATAAATACATCTCTTAATTTAAACAATTTTTTTGTTGGAGAATCACTTGTCTGAATTCTCAGGGCATTTTTCATTGTTACTAGCTCTCTACGGAGAGAGAGAGGTAGTTCACCACATTCAACTTGTAAAGATGACTTAGGTGATGATCTAAAGGCTCCTGAACATACTCTAAGGCCTTCATTGTAAACTGGGTCTAACGTTTTCAGCGTTGCATCTGATGCTGAACCATATATTTCATTTCCATAATCAATGATAGACAGCACTGTTGCTTTATACAGTAAAGTAAGGGTATGTCTATCAGCTCCCCAAGTAGTATTCAAGAGATTTTTAATAAGATTTAATGCTCTTTTACATTTTGATTTCTTGTATGTTATGTTCAAAAGAGTGTCAAATACTAATCCTAAAAATTTTACTGTTTGGCCAATTGGTAGACTATGGTTTCTGATTTTTAAAACTATTTCTTCACCTTTTTTCCACTTTTCATATCTATAAAACATGATTGCTTGAGTTTTATCAACAGAAAATTTAAGGCCTACAGATGAGGCCCATTCATCTATTTTATTATGTTTTTATTAATGACTGGTCTGCATGTTTCATTCAAGATGCTGAAAAATATACTGTATGGCAAAATCACCCATATACAACTTGCTTTTAATTCCAATAAGGAGATTATTACTGATATCACTAATTGCTAAAGTAAACAGTGTGCCACTAAGGATGCTTCCTTGTGGAACACCATTTTCAAGTGGAAATGTATTTGACGATACATCATCAATTCTCACCTGAAAAGTATGATCTGTCAGAAAGCTTTGGATAAACCTAGGTAAATGTCCACGGATGCTGTTTTTGTAAATGTCCACGGATGCTGTTTTTATATAACGTTTTTAATATTGCATACCTCCAATTGGTATCGTATGCTTTTTCAATGTCAAAAATGACAACTACAGTGCTGTAAATTGTTTTTGTTCAAATCCTTTGGGTAAGTGGTCTTCTAAGTTAGACAAGAATCTAATGTATATATATCTGTGACATTGTGACCCAAATTGAGTAGGGGGTAAAAATTTTATTTTCTCGAATGTGCCATGTCAGTCGAGCAATTACCATTTTCTCTAGTAATTTGCATAAGCAACTTGTTAAAGAAATTGGTTTGTAATTATTTACATTACTAGGATTTTTTCCAGATTTGGGGATATGAATAAATTATAGCTTTAGGTCATTCATCAGGAAATAAATTTTGAAGACATAAGTGATTATAAAATCGTAATAAGTATGACTTTGCCAAAGGTGCTAAGTGGCAGATCATCTCAAAACATTCTTCATTGGAGTGGTGGTAGAGTTTTCGGCTGGCACGCTGTTGGCCCAGCATTCGACTCTCTGAGCGGCCAATGAAGAATAAGAGGAATTTATTTCTGGTGATAGAAATTCATTTCTCCATAATGTGGTTCGGATTCCACAATAAGCTGTGGTCCCGTCCCGCTAGGTAACCAGTTGGTTCTTAGCCACATCAAAATAAATCTAATCCTTCTTCGCCAGCTCCTAGAGAGCTGTTAATCAGCTCAGTGGTCTGGTTAAACTAAGATATACTCACTCATCTCAAAACAAAATATTGTCACCTTCAAGGGCAAATTTATTGCATTTCAAGAGAGCATATTCCAACTCTTCCATATTAAATTTTCTATTATTCTATACGAGGCACACAGCAGAGCAAGGGCATAAGCACCACCACAGCCAAAATAGAATTAGCAGTACGTTTTTCCCCAGGCTTTCTTCTATGCATCAGGACTTCATATGTGACCTTAGGCTTGAAATAGTATGGTCTAATATGCCACTGAACACAAGTACTTTTTCAACCTCATGGGATGTAGAAATACGGGCCGATGACTCCCTTGCACAAAGGTGCATCTCCATTGTCCCTTTAAGCCCGAGGTGGTGTGCACAGGGAGTATGGGGGAGTGAGCACTGAAGAGCAGTGTGAGGAATTAGAAAGAATAGGAATGACTGAACCCAATAAGAGTGCTTGGAATAGTTCAATTATACCGGTAAGAAAGCCTGATGGGAGACTGAGAATGTGTATTGATTATTGGAGAGGAAATGAAGTGACAGTGAAAGAAAGATTTCCTCCGTGTGTGTGTGTGTGTGTGTGTGTGTGTGTGTGTGTGTGTGTGTGTGTGTGTGTGTGTGTGTGTGTGTGTGTGTGTGTGTGTGTGTGTGTGTGTGTGTGTGTGTGTGTGTGTGTGTGTGTGTGTGTGTGTGTGTGTGTGTGTGTGTGTGTGTGTGTGTGTGTGTGTGTGTGTGTGTTTAGCAAGATGGATCTGGTAAGGGGGTATTATCACATGCCAGTGGCTGAGTATTGTAAGCCGATGATTCCTTTCTTGACTACGAAAAAATAGTACTAGTTCTGTAATCTCAGTTTTGGATTGGCTAATGCCCCAGCTGCATTTCAGAGAGCAATGAATGTGGTACTGAGCGGTTTTCCCTGCGAGAATGTGTTGGCGTTTCTTAACGACATTTTGGTGATGAGTAAGACCGTGAGAAGAGCACGATTGGTGCTAGTGTGTTGAAGAAGTTAGAGGAAGTGGGGGGGGGGTGAAAGTCAAGGTGAGTAAGTGTGAGTGGTTCATGGAAGAGGTGGATTTTTTGGGCCATAAGGTGAGTGAGTCCGGTGTATGAAAAGCAGAAAAGTTTGTGGAGAAAGTGAGAAATTTCCCTCAACCCAGGACTGTGCGAGAGGTGCATGAATTTTTGGGACTGATCAAGTTTGTGGAAGATTGTTCGGGGACTGCAAGGCCGTTGTCAGATGGGACAAGCTGTAAGAAGAGCACAGTAGTGAGGTGGGATGAAAGAATGGTGAAAGCATTTGAGAAATTGAAAGAGGAAATGGTGAAGGATATGGAGCTAGCTTACCCTGACTATAGTGCAGATGCCAGTAAGTTAGAAGTGTATGTGGATGCGAGTGCAGTGTCGATGGGTGAATGTTTGATGCAGAAGCAAGTGGTGAATGGGATTGAAAGGGATAGAGTGATAGCATACGTCAGTAAAGCGTTTAGTTTGGCAGAGCGAAAGTATTCTACCATTAAGAGAGAATTGGCTGTCCTGCAATTTTGTGTGAAAGCGTTACGACCGCTGTTGTATGGAGTGAGGTATATGGTGCATACGGACCATCAACCGCTAGTGAATCTGCAGAAAATTAAAGGATTGGATTTGAGTGGCTTTGATTTTGTGGTAGAGTATATCCCATGTAAAACAAATATTGTTGCAGACATGATGTCTCGACTACCTGGGGAAGGGAAAGAAGAGAAAATGAAAGACAAAAGACCAGAGTATCTGCCGAGAGGATTGGTAGTAGCACGTGAGAGTAAGGGAGGTGGTGACTCGATGTTTGAAAGTGTGTGGTACGGACTGAATGATTTGGTAGATGAAGGTTTAAAGGTGCAGGTGCCTGGAAGTGTGAATGAATTGAGGGCGGGGGAGATTGCAGAAGTTTGAAAGAGGCCTGGGTGTTTGGGAGTGTCAAATGTGGAACAGTATCGGAAGAGTCTGAGATCTATGATGTGTCCTGGGGTAGCCCCATTTCAGGAGGTTTTGGTGACGGTGAGTAAGAAGTAAGGTGACAGTGTCCATACATATTGTGGGTGACAGACCTATAGTGTATTCCGAATCGTTCGGAATAAGAATAGCATTTCAAATCGTAAAGTGATCATATAGCCTAAACGGTTTGAAATGTACTAACCTAATCATAGCCTAAGTTTTATGCTACGACACCCAGGTTCCTTTAACTGAATTATTCTAATTCACAATCAAAACCATACTGAGTTGTGTATATTATCCAAGACATAAATGGTACAAAATTACTGTCAGTCCAATGGAGCATTAGATATTCTTAGCCTGAATTGAGATTGGGATTGGCGTGAGCACAATCTCTACTTCGTACCTCATCCAAAGGACACTCCAAGAAATTCTCCTTACATTTAGGTATGCATATCTCCTAAATGAACTTTAAGATGAAAAGGAATACTCAAGTGGATTTGAAGGCACCGACAATTATAGCTGAATTTCCGAGTCTTCCTAGATACAGCTACACTGCACCGAAGCTGTAAAGAGACTGCCTCTCACGACGGTATTTGACCAACACCAAACGTTTGACTAACAAACGAACCAACAAACGACCAATGACCGGTACTTAAGCACTATTACACGTATACTTACAATTAAATATACAAAACGGCCAAACACAATGCTTTTCACAACTAAATACAAACACAACAAAACATAATATCCTTCTTCTACATAATACAGATTTCCACTTTACACAAATTTAGAGAGAATACATGAAACTATACCAAAACCTGTGGAAAAGTACAATCTCTCTTGTCGAAGTTTCAACATACTCCCCCGCAAGAAAAACTTATGCCTACATTATTTACAATAGTCCTGTTCTTATCAATGCCTTTCTGGCTTCTGCAGCTATTTGAGCAGTCTTTCTGCTTGAGCGGGTGCTTGACTGAATGCCATCTGTTGAAGGATTAATTTCCCTTATCTCCTGTCACAGCTCTAAGGGGTATAACTTAATTACAGGTCTCATAAGCTGGCTATGGGCTGTTTTTATAGTAGCCACTCTTAGGACCTTGTCTCGCCCATATGTAACTTGATCACTTGGCCCAACTTCCACTTGTTCCCTGACCCCTCGTCATGAATAAGGACTACTTCCCCTATCCTGGGCCAAGAGCCATGCATCATTCCTAGTTGATGGGTCTCTCTTAATGTTGTTAAATACTCCCTCTCCCATCTTTTCCACAGGTAGTCGCACAACCTGGATACTCACTGGAATCTTTTCTTGGTGAACTCTATCTGTCCATAGGTAGGGTCACCAGTGATCTCTTCCCAATTTACTACTTCTCTTGGGAAGGACTTAAGCTTTCTTCCAAGAATCAAATGGTTAGGGGTTAAGACTTCCAACTGATTCAAATCCCTGTGCATGTAACTTAATGGTCTATCACTGATAATTCCTTCTAATTCTATCAGTATACAGGTCAGTTCTTCAAAACTGCATAAGGCATGGCCTACGATCTTTTTTAGGCATGACTTAAGTCCTATCAGCCTTTCCCATATAGCATCAAACCACGGTGCTCTTGCTGGAGTGTACTTCCAGTTACACTTTACATCTAACAGATGTTCCTTTACCCTGGGATTCTCCGACATGGTCTTAAGATATTCTGATGCCGCTACAAACATGGTGGCATTGTCACTCAACATGAGTGCTGGGAAACCTCTTCTGCTGCAGAATTTTCTAAAACCCATGAGGAGCGAGTCACAGGACTGGTTATCAACTAATTCCACGTGTATGCTTCTGGTTATCGGGCACGTAAATAAAATTATATAAGCCTTCGCAGGGCTCTGTCCCTTTCCCTTAACCCATAATGCACAGGTGTAGTCCATGCCTGTGGTATTAAAAGGTTGCTTACATTGCACCCTGAACTCAGGTAATGGAGGAACTATATTGGGCCTATACAACCTCCCCTGCATTCTCCTACAAATAACACAATGGTGTAATATACACTTAGTTAGTTGCCTTACCTGTGGGACCCAGAACTGCTTGATACTTGCCACAGTTGCATTTACACCCATATGAGCATTAGCATCATGATGTTCTTTAATAATTTACCCTAGTAACATAGTAACTATTTGGCAGGGGTACAGGAAACTTAACAGATTCGGGTAACTGTGCGTGATCTAGTCTACCCTTACACCTTATTACCCCATTGTCCAGGTACTGATTCAACTGGTGTATGAGAGCTAGTTTTGGTTTTCTTACCCCCTTCATCAAACTCTCGTATTCCTCTTAGAAAAATTCCTTTTGCATGGGGGCAATGGTCTTATCCCTTGCCTCTAGGAGTTATTCTAAGGTCAATTCACCATGTTTCTTGATATTGGTTGAACTCTTACAATTATTCAAAAATCATAGGATCCACACTGTGGTCCTACAGACCTTTTAACCTTGCTGAATCTTTACCAATTCAGCAAGTATCACCATTCAGGTTGTCCCCTACAGTATTGAACAAAATGTTCTTTCCCTACCCTGCACAAATGATCCACCAACCCATGACCTATCTATTGGCCAACAGGAATTTTTTAACCAAGGGGGTCCCTCCCACCAGAAAGAACTATCCAAGTTCATTTCTGTCCTCTTCCCACGTGTCAACCAGTCACTGGGATTATCATCTGTAGGCACATAGGACATGGCCGCCTTTGGAATTAAAAGCATTTATTTCCTGTACTCTATTTTTCACAAATACAGGGAGAACACTTCGATACTAGCCAACTTAGGGTGGCTTTACTGTCCGACCAAACGAACAGTTCAACAAATTCATCCTTCTCAAAGAATTCTTTAACAAATTTGGCCATTCTTGCTGCTAGCAACAATGTCATCAACTCAAGTTTTGGAACAGTTAATTCTTTAATGGGCACTACTCTTGCCTTTGCTACCATTAAATAAGAGTTTTCGTTCTTAACTCTATAGGCTACACAACCATATGCTAACTCACTGGCATCGCAGAATATGTGTAAGAGTCCCCTCTCCCTAGGCTAGTATTCCACAGGAAAGGAAATATCAGACATTTTCCAAGTTTTCGGATAATTCAACCCATTGTTTCTGTAATGGGTCTGGGAGTTGTTCATCCCAATCCAGTTGTTGCTTCCACAAATTCTGAAGGTATATCCTTGCCCTAATAGTAACAGGTAGAAGTACTCCTAATGGATTGTAAATCTGTACAACAGTTCTTAACATTTCTCTCTCAGTCTGGCTGGACTTATTTATCTTAGTAGGATGTAATGTCAACGTATCTTTCTCTTTGTCCCAGTTCAGACCTATGACCTTATGAGTTGTTTGTTCTCTGGCACTAATCCCATATGCTCTAGCAATAGTTTGCAACAAGTCATTATTACTTGTCCATTCCTTCAGATATAAATGTGCCTGTGCAAATATCTTATTGGCTTGAAAGAAAAAATTTACCAGTTCATCATCATCACTGCTGGTGAACTGCAAGTCATCTAAATACAGTCCTCTTTTTATCCTTTCTACGTCACCTTCTATCATACATAGGCGTTTCTTAATTGTTGCATTCAGCAGAAAGGGAGAACACGTAGCTCCAAATACAACAACTCGAAACCTATACACCAACAATTTACTGTTAGGGTCTCTTGGATCTTCCAACCATACAAATCTAGTATAGTTTCTATCTTCTTCCCTACGTTGCACCATTAAAAATGCCTTCTCTATATGACTAATACAGGTAAATGATTTTTGTTTTAAACTGCAGCAGAACTTGGAGTAGGCCAGATGTTTATGTGGTCCTGTCCACAAACAATCATTCAAGCTTAACCCACTTTTCCCGTCTGACCAAACAGTCAAATACTATCCTAATAGGGGTTGTTGGACTGTCCTTTTTAACACCATGATGTAACAAGAAATGGCAAGTTTTCCTCAGTTTTAAAATATTCCACTCTCTCTATGAATCTCCTATTCTCCTGATCCTTCAAAATTTTCTGGTAGTGTTCTAGATACCGAGTGTCCTTCCAAAACTTGACACACTGTTGCTTTAATCTGTTAAAAGCCAACCTGAAGTTGGAAGTTAATCTCCTTTTATTGCCTCTCCAAGGCAATGCCACAACATACACTATTCGTCAATACTTTCCGTTCCTGTTCCATTATCTCACTGCAGTCAATGCCTAAATGATCTAAACTCCATGAAGTTTCTTCAAGATCTTCCCTTGGATCTTTTAAATGAGTAAGCCCTTCAGCCATTATGTCATTGGTTTCCACTGTCAGTTTTAAAACTGAAACATGAGTCTCCTTGGTGGGAGAGAACTACAGGTTCCGTTTACTACGTAACCAAATGTGGTTGGTGGCAATACGAAATTTTAAAATTTCCTAAACCCTGGTGTAAAATGTTATACACATTGTCAACCCCTATTAACAATTCTATTGGCGATTGTTTCTCTACTGGTAGATCAAAATCTTCATTAGCCAAGCTGATTTTCGTTCTACAAAACCACCTTATGGTCTTCTTAATGTCGAATTTCTTTGTATATTCTGTAGCTCACCTACCACTATACAATCCATATTTATTAATCTACCCCAGTGAAGTACAGCGATGTTCACCATTTCATAGTCCTTAACTGGTGGTGTTAGAACCTCAATGATAATTTTCAACCCTTTGCAATGATATAGTGGAGTAACTCCCTTTGCTTTTTATCTTTTTAGTTATTGTGGAGTTAACCCTAGTCTTAACTTCCTGTCCTGCTGTCAAAGATTTCCAACATAAATTATCCTTAGACTTATTTGGCATTACATATAGCACTATCTAACAGTGCAGCTGTTGTTACAACCTCTCTTTCACAGCTGAAATGTTTATTGATGCAATGAAACACAGGCCCAGAGTTCTAAGGCTTCTATCTTTACTCTTTACATAGGGTTATTGTGATTGCTCTGGTAACATCCTCTGATTAACTTTGTTTGTATTTTCTTCAGGCCTCTGTTATTTCCTGATCCTGTATCTGTTAAAGAGAGTGTTCTATATTTCTTCTTCAAGATATTTTTAAAGGTGTCAAATTTACCACCTACCTTTTATTATTTCAATTCCATTACTAGGTAGTTTTGTAGGTTGTATACAATTCATGCAATTCCAGCTGTTCATTTCCAATGGTCTTATGCAGCATTCAGCACTATGAAACCTTGTAGAGATTCTAACAGTGCAGTCTGTTTGTTTTCTAACAAACACAACTTGATTTCATCTTTTCTGTAGGTTTCTTTAACAAGTTCACTGCTTGCAAATATTTATCTGAAATGTTTATTGAATGGTCTTCAAACAGGAAAACACAGGCCTCAAAATCAGTATGTTCTACTTATAAAGTTCCCAAAATGAATTCCATTTACATCACCACAGAAATGTGTCTAAATTGTTAAAATTTACACAGCTTTAACAGGCAATATTGGTGCAATTAGGTTCCCCCTTACAGCTCTCATGATGGAGGAGTTTAGTCTATGAATTTCAGTGCCTATCTTTGGCTACATTCAGATTCATAATTTGGTCACCGTTAGATCCAATATTTCATTATCCAATTCTGATTTTCTGAAAATTTTCCTTCAAGGAGTCTCTCAATGAAGAAATACTATTGATATCACCAGTATCAATATTGATTTCAACATTTTTTGACCAGTTAGTTATCACAGACTTAAAACCCCCCATCCCCCCTTTAATTCGTCTATGTCAGACATCTTAGCCTATAATTTACAACACCAAAATATATAAGTTCTTAATACTAAAAAGGTGTGCAAACTGCCAGCTCCAAAAAATATATATACCACACTAGCAAATATATTTAGAAATTGGCCACACCTCTTCAAATTAATCAACATACAACATAGAGTTTTATTTCAAATTATATTTCACCGAAGTATCTCAAAACTTATCATAAACTTAAAAAAAAAATTTATTTTATAATAATATTTCCTCTCTGCATTACCTTACAAATTACCAACAAGAAGGAAAAAATAATTTACAAAGTGGAAATGCGTCAATCAACATTCGACTAACCTAACTTAACCTAATTTCTGGTTGGTGTGAGCACAACCTGGTAATTTACCAATCCTGACAAAGCATAGGCATCAGCTGCTTCACATAAGTGACTCGCCAGCATCTTATAACTATCATATTGGAAATGCACTCTATCACCAGCAAAGTCTCTTTCCACAAACTGATTAAAAATAAAAGTTATTTCTTGGTTTCTTTTCAATAACTGGTTTAGTAGATTTTTTTGTGCTCGACATCTACCCATAGGGATGTTTCTAGGAGTGTAACAAATCTCCAGACTAAACACCAAAACCTTACAATTATTAATACCTGCGAATGGGTTGGCGGAACAAACCATAAGGACTCTGAGCGAGATGTTATGAACGTTGACTCATAGAGAGAATCAATGGAATTCGTTGTTAGGAAGAGTGGTAGCGATGTATAATGGGTCAGTACATAAAAGTACTGGTATGCCTATGACTGAACATGTGATGGGGTATGCAAGAGCAAGGCTGGATTTGAATGAAGAGCAGGATGTGTGGAGACAAGCGAGTGAAAGGTTTGAGAATTTCAAAGTGGGACATAAGGTGCTGAAGGAAGTGGTTAAGAAAGGAAGACTGACAGCAAGATGCGTGAGAAATATGAAGGTCTGTATGTAGTGAAAACGGTGTGGTCAAATGGATTGAGTTGTGTGTTAAAGACAGGAATAAGGAAATGTAAAGGAAATAAGAGCATACTATAATCAGTTGAGAAAATGGAGAGAACCACTGAAATACATAATGGAGCATCCCATTAGGAAGTTGTTAAGGGAGGAAAAGGAAAAGGAGAGTGAAAAAATAGAAGAAGATATAAACGGGAGATAACCAGTTAGTGTTGGTGGAATGAAAGACATGGTCTAAAGGGAGACGAAGTAGAATGAGTAAGGGTATGTTTACTAGATTGTTTGGAGAAAATATGCATGGTGGGCTGTTTGATTTTGAGGGATTTGAGGAGGATGTGGAAGGAGTCAACTTGGTGAGTTCAAGGAATGTGGACAATATGCAAGTGTTGGGTGGATTGGAAACAACACTGAGTCGTGAGAAAGATGGTACATACAGTGTGTGTGTGTGTGTGTGTGTGTGTGTGTGTGTGTTTCTTTTGAGTGAAAGTGTTGACAGAGTAAGTGTGAATGAGAAAGAGTTACCAGTACTAGGGAGTGCAAGTGGGGAGTTTTGGAATTAAGTGACAGTATCGAAGAGATGACAGAAGCCATGTCAGGTGTTAGTGAGGTTGAAGCAGATGCAAGTCTCCAGAGTTTGAATGAGGTTGGTGTAAGTAGTTTGGAACCAAGGCTGGGTGAGTCTAGTATAGTTGGAGTAGAAGTGAGTGAAGAAGTGGTGGTGAATGAGGCCACTGAACCGAAGTCAAGGTCCAGTTCCAGAGTATGACTGGGTAGTGAGAAAGGTAATTTGAAAAAAATGACATTGTTATCATAAAATAATAAAGTTTTATATATACTTACCAAGTAATTACAAAGCTGTAAGATTTCCTACCACAGCAGCCTAAAAATTCAAAATTAGCGGTAACAATTCAACTAGTTAGTGTAGGTGGTTAACCCTGCCCACTCTCGGGGCAAGAAGAGGATCGACGTGGCAGAGAGCTGCTTTTTTTAATTTTTCCCTGAAGTCCATGTGAGGAGAGGAGGGAGGGCTCTGATTCAGTAATTACTTGGTAAGTATATATAAAACTTTATTTTATTATAAAAAATGTCATTTTTATGTAAGTAATTTACTAAGTAATTAAATAGCTGAATCCAGACACTGACAGTAGGTGGGATACATGGACATATTCTACCTCAAAACATTAATAAGTACTGTAATGATTTTCATAGCAGAAAAGTTGCCAGCAATGGTACAATGCTTGTCGATTCCTTACCTGGTAAGAGCACCACTGCAGGTGGGTACTGCCTCTGGTCAGTGCTCATCTTAACCTGTAGAAGCATGACAGTATAGCCATGGGTCACCTACTTTAGTAGGGACTTTGCAGCAAAGGAGGTACAGTACTCCAATGGCTAGCAAAGTTAATAGGTGCCCTTGCCTGAGCATAGGACCAGAATAAAAACATACAATGCTGTCACCTACAATATAATAAAAAACCACACCCAAGCCAACTAAAAGAACTGGTGGGTACTTCAGGTACCATGTACCCCCAGGCTCACCTCGGAATCAACACCCTTATGTAAGGCGAGGAGATAGAGGAGGGAAAGAGAGCTCCTTACGCTTCCTCTCCCAGCACCATCCCAGCCACAGATAAAGGTTCTAATATACTACAATTTTTGAGATAATACAACGTAAACATTGACCTACACTTCCAATACATAGATTGAAAGATGGAGGAGAGGGACATGTTGTGTCTGAAGGCAAGCGAAGTTGCCACTGCTCGAACCCTGTAAGCCTTGACCTTAAATGAAGGTAGCATGTCCTGGATCCAAGAGTGTGCCTCAGAAATTAGGTCCCCCAAAAAGTAGGAGATCGCATTTTTTGACATCAGACAAGAAGGGTTCCGAACTGAGCACCACAGATGATTAGAAGGGCCTCTAATCTTCTCAGTCCTTTGAATACAGTACCTTAGAGCTCTTAATGGATAGAGAAGCCTCTCCTCTTCTTCCAGTCCAAGAATGTCTGATAAACTTTTAATGGAGAAGGAACAGGGCCAGGGCTTGGAAGGGTCTTCGTTCTTAGCAAGGCACCTGAGAGAGAAGGAGCATATTGCATCTCCCTGCACGAAACCTACTCTCTTGTCACTGGGCTGGATTTCACCGACGCATTTAGCAGTGGCTAAGGCGACAAGGAAGAGAGTCTTTCTAGTGAGATCCCTTAAAGAGATCAAATGGAGGGGTTCAAAAGCTGGGCCTGACAGCCATTTTAAGACTACGTCGAGGTTCCACAAGGCACCTTCAGATCTCCTCGCCTTGTGCTGAAGGATTTGAAGAGATCACCAAGGTTTTGGTTGGAAGAGAGGTCCAACCCTCTGTGATTAAAAACAGAGCTTAACATGGATCTATACCCCTTGATGGTAGAGGATGATAATTTCTTGGTTGACCTGAAGAAGAGCAGGAAGCCAGCGATCTGACTAATAAATGTCATGTCACCTGCACCAGCTCCTGAAGACTGTCCACTTAGACTGACAGAGGTTGTTAGAAGACTGGTGCCTGCACCTAGCAATAGCCTCTGCAGCTGCTCTTGAAAACCCCTTTGCTCTGATGAGGCTCCGGACAGTCTGAAGCCTGTCAGGGCCAGAGCAGACAACCCTTGGTGGAGCATGGCATCTGTCACCCATGCCACAGGGTCCAGGGCCGGAGAGCAGAAGATGGGGAGACGATGATTCCTGGACGTTGCAAACAGGTCAATCAGTAGAGTGCCCCAAAGCTTCCATAGACTGCTGCAGACCAGAGGATCCAGTCATTCTGCGGGTAGGACCTGATTGCAACAACTCAACTCATCTGCCTCCTTGTTTGTGGATGTAAGTTACAGCAGTTGTGTTGTTGGAATGAACGATCACTGTCTTGCCAAAGATCTAAGGAGAGAAGGTCTGGAGGTCCAGATGAATGGCCTTCAGCTCCTTGATATTTATGAGGAGGCATCTCTGACCCATGGACCATGTCTCGGACACTTCTTGGTCTCTTAGAAGGGCTCCCCAACCTAAGTCCGACACGTCTGCTATAAGTCTAAGTCAGGGTTTAGAGGTAGAGATTTTCTCTGAAGAAGTCTTCCTTCGCAAAGCCACCATGGCAGGTCTGTCTTAATCTCCCGTGTGATGGGAAAAACATAAGAGTCTGGTTGGGTCTTCCTGTCCCAACTGGCCTTGAGAAAAAACTACAGAGGTTACATGTGCAGTCTGCCCAACTTCATGAATTGCTCGATGGAGACCAAGGTGCCAGGAGACTCATCCACTGGCTGGCCGAGAAGACCGGGAGAGAGAGAAATTGGCAAACTGTGCGAAGGCAAGAGTCGCTCCTTTTGGGGGTTGGGAAAACCTGAGAAGTCCAAGAATTCAGTACTATGCCCAAATAAAGAGTCTCCTGTGTTGGAAACAGCTGAGACTACTCTACGTTGATAAGAATGCCCAACTCTTCCATCAAGCGAAGAGTTGTCCTTAAGTCCTCAATACACCTTTCCATCGACTGGGAACGAAAGGAGCCAGCAGTCCAAATACAGCGAGATGTAGATCACGAGAAAGTGGAGCCACTTGCCGAGGGGAGCGAGAACATGAGTGAATACCTGAGGGGCCGTCGAAAGGCTGAAGCATAAAGCCCGAAACTGAAAAACTCTGTTATGAAAGACGAAGCAGAGGTACTTCCTGGAGTCTGGATGTATTGGGACATAGAAGTAAGCATCCTGCATGTCTAGGGAAATCATCCAGTCACCCTGATGAATGGAAGACATGACAGACTGGCTCATTTCCATATGGAACTTTGTCTTCAGAACAAAGAGGTTCAGAGTGCTGAAATCAAGAATGGACGCCATCCCCACCATGACTTAGGAACTATGAAGAGCCGGTTGTAGAACCGCTCTGACTCGCGACACTCGACTTCTTCCACAGCTCGCTTGAGAAGGAGGGAGTCAACTTTCTGTGAAAGGGCTGAAAATCTTTCGGAGCCTTCCAAATAAGCGGTCAAGGTGATAGGAGACTTGACTAGTGGAGGTGTCCTCTTGAAGGAATGGAGTATCCCTCCGTCAGGACTTGGACTATCCATGGCTCTGCACCTCTGCAACTCGACTCCTCCCGAAAGTGGAGGAGTCTGGCTCCTACGGAAGCACGAAGGACGGACTGTGTTTTCATTTCTTGGCAGAAGGTTGAATGGAAACTTACATCAGATATTCACAACAAAAGCACATAAAATATACATAACAGAAAAAACAAATGTTCAATCACACAAACCCAAACTCCTAAATGCCACCACACACCCCCTTACTAAAATAAAGGAAAGCTCATTTCTTTTTATTACATAAGTAACTTACCAAGTACAGTAATTACATAACTATAAGATTTCCTACCACAGCAGCCTAAAAATTCAAAATTAGCAGTAATGATTCAACTAGCTAGTGTACGTGGTTAACCCCGCCCACTTTCGGGGTAAGAAGAGGATCGACGTGGCAGACAGCTTCAATCTTTTTTCTGCCGGTGTTCAACCAACATCGTTCGTTCCCACAGCCTGCTGTCATTGTTGTTTGGTGATGTACTCAGAATTTGTTGTAACTTTCAAGGTTTATTGCTTCACTACCGATTGGATTTGCTTAGTGTCTACCTTTCATTGCTTTGCTAGTTCCTTAGTCAACTTTTACTTAGCATTATGTCAGACTCTAGTTCTTCCAGTGTTCGCTTTTGTAGCGTGGGTTGTAAAACTAGGTTAGTTAAGTCGTCAGTCGACTCTCATACGAAATATATCAAATGTAGGTGACAGGATGGTAACATTGAGAATACTTATGATGAATGTCAAGAATGGGATGAGAAAGTGGAAAATTTTAGTCTTATTTGCTTAGGCTTGAGAGGGAGAAAAAGAGGAAGGCGCCCACTAGAGCCGAAATTAGGACCAATCTTGAATCTGCTAGGCTAGTAGAGGATAGTACTGTCCCTTCATCACCAGTTCTTGCTGTTTCTCCAGTTCTTAGTCCCCCGACTCCTTTACTGCACACTCCTATTCCGGGCTCTCACGTTCCTGAACCCGACATCACTGCCAGTCTCGAATCAAGGTTCGATCAGAAGATTCATTTAGTGTTAAGTGCAATGCCTGAGTTAGGTACCTCAGTGAGAGTGCTCTTTGAAAAAGTGTCAGCTCATGTGTAAAGTGACAGTGTTGTGCCAGTGGAGGAGGTGGCTACTCGTCCTGTTGGCGCTCCTAAATGAGGGTCCCTGTCCAGCTCCCTTGAACCTGGGAGAAGACATACTGGAGGTTGAAGGGAGGCCAGCAGGGTTTGCCCACGGGTAGTCACTCCCTCAGTCGCACCTGTGCCCCCCCAGGTGTCAACATTATCCCACTGGAAAGGTGTTAAAGTGCATGCTCATCAGCTTTCCTCCAACTCAGAAGACTCCAGCCCTGACAAGAGGCGCAGGTGGCGCTATCCTGCCTCCTCTCGCCCTCTCAAGAGGCACTCCAATGGTGCTGACCGCTCTTCTCCTCCAGCTAAGAGGCACAGAGAGACCAGTCTCAGCCCTCAACCCTCCTGCAGCTTCACTGAGCCACCTGCCTCCTCTCTGGCTCGACCCCAGGTGTTGGTCTGGGACAGGCCGGAGTCATTTACAGTACTCCCCCATTTTTACACGGGAATAGGTTCCAGAACCTACTGTGGAAATGCAAAATCCACAGAAATGCAAAAATCCCCTCTAAAAATGCTTATAACTGGCTTATAACTGCCAAATATCTTGTACCCCTTAAACTAAAATGCTTATAACTTCCTATTTTAACATTTTACTGCTTAATTTGAAAGTTCAAACAAAAATATACCTTTTCTGAGTTCAGTCCCGTGTCAGCCGGTGAAATTCCATTACAGCACGTAATTTCTAGGTATAATAATGCTAGATATACCAGAGAAAAGAGCTTTCAGGAAAGCTGGGGTTACTACCCCCCCAGTCGAGCGTCTTCTAGGAAGACGTCGGTATAAAGAAGGGTGAGTGAAATACCACTACCACGGAAACATACTCGAAAGATCTCTCCTTATCAAAACCCCGGAACAGAGCGGTGAGCCAGCGTTACAGCCCCTACACTCAACACCCGCCAGGGCGGCGACACCAGCGCCACCTACCTCATTCCATTTTCTAGCATGTGACTGCATCCATTTCTTTTGTGTGCTCGTCTTCCTTTACTTTTTGGATTTTCTTTCATCTAATCATGGCATCGAGCAGCTTTACCATCTCAAGTTAAGTACCATCTTCTTGTGGGGTTTGTTCTATTTTTGGCTGTTATGGTCTCGTATTTTCATAAATATTGAGATCTTTTTATGGCGCCACGGCGTCCCCGCCAGCCATGTCGACCTGTGAGGCGACTCCTTCAGTTCTTTTTCAGGTTGGAGTTGTCTCCTCGTGCGTTATAGATAGATTTTTACCCCCTTGGTTCCCTTCCTGGTGGTTCCTTATGGTGGCTCCCCCTTTTTGTTTTACTGAAATTACGTTTCATTGGCCTATCAGGCCTTTGTTAGGGGTGATGCCCAGTCCAGGTACCCCAGGTTGGGTTCCTTATTATTTTTGGTCTCAAGTAGGCTAATTATTTTATTCTTGGAGATGGTGCTCTCTTTTTTATTTTATTTATTTTATTTATTTTATTTATTTTGTTGTTTACCTCCGTGTGGTGGCGGCAGCCTCAGATCTAACCGCTTCCCGAGGTAGGCTACGCCCTATTGAGCACATTTTGGTTCCATTTTTTTATGCGTGATGGCTATTTTGTGGGAGTAGGCTTGTTTGCTTCCATTCCCTTGCCCTGGGTGTGGAGATCATCAGGTTGAGGGAGTTTTGGTTGCTGTTTCCTCCGGGTCGTTTTTGGGTGGGCAGAGTGAGCCCCTTAGTTCTCTTCCTTCATTTGGGGAATAGAGTTCTTTGGATGTGTTTCCTCTAGGCTAGTCGCCTCCTTGCCCCCTTCTCGATCCCGGTTGGTTCTCGGCACAAAATTTCTCTCCCTGTTGCTTCCCCCTCCCCTCCGCACTCCTCCCTTTTTCTAGCCTATACTAGGTTAGGTCCCTATTAAACTTCGCCTAGGAAGGAGTCGGGCTTGGGCTGCGTAGCTTCCAGTAGTAGGCTACCCTCCCAAGTTTCATTATTCTTGGAGGTATGGGTGCAGTTGAGCGGGTGATATGTTTCTCCCCTGTCTCCTGTTCCCTTCCTGGTAGCCTACCCTCTCCCCTTCCCACCCCCTCCCCTCCAGCCTTGCTCTACTCGCGGGTGACGCTAGATGGCGTTTTCTCCAGTTCAGGGACTCCTTTTGGTAGAGGGATTCGCTCCCTCCTATACAGTCCCTAGCATCGCTGTGTTGGGGTTGGTGGTTTACGTTTGCTCGAACGTGTTCGAGACACTATCCCACACCTCTCGTCTCCCCGTCAGGGTTACGTGGATAGGGTAAAAATATAATTGCTCCGGCTTATGTTTGAACATCGTGAGCATTTTTGCCCGTCTTGTTTCTCCGGCGGGAAGTAAGTGAAGGATTTACATTATATAAGGGCGGATCCCTCCGGTCTCCGGAGTTTTACCATCACTTGTTATTGTTATTTTTGACTGATATTTAGATAAGTCTGTTTATCTACAGGAGTACTCTCCTTTATATTATATATACGTGAGTCCGGTCCTACACCGGGGGCTCCGCCCGTTATTTTTACTGGCAGCCCTTATGGTTAGTTCCTGGTTTCTCATTCCTTCATTCCCCGGAGTATTCCGGGGTCTGAAAGCTTTACCTTCCACTCTGTGTAATTTAGAGCTTTATTGGCCCAGTTTATGATAAGGGAGTTCTTCTCCGCCGGAGTATTCGGTTGTAGTTGAGTTTCGGCCTTGCCAGCTTTAGATTGCTTAGGGTGGTAGGTTCATGTACTTTTCTACTTACAGACTGTTCGCTGTGAGGAGCCGGGGTGTACGCCTCCCTCCAACAACCCTACGGTCACGTGTGTGCGGACCCACGCTGGTTGTGCGGTCCAACTTGACGACCTGGTTGTTTGGCACCCCGATGGTTGTGAGGTTTGCTTAGCTCTCTGTGCAACCGTCCAGGATGAGTCGGTAAGTGACAGTCTTCTTCCGTTTACGCTCCTCATATTATATATTGTTTACGGGGTTCCCGGACTGTTTTTTCGTTCTTAGCTAATTGTTGGTTTTCTTACAGGCAGACGAATCTTCCAAGAAGTCTGCCTTGGAATCCCTCCGGCCTGGGTGGCTGGGTTTGGCAGGAATGTTCCGTCGGGGAAGCCCTACGTCCTCGCAGCTAAGTTGAGGGACCTGCTCTACCCCGGCGCACGGGTGGCTGCGCAGTGCCTGAAGATCTTGCCACCCCCATCATCCAGCAAATCCGGGATCGACCCAGCCACCCCCAAGTGGATATCCTCTCTGCTGGGTCTTGGAGGATGTAGCCGCCTTGGACTTAAACCTGGAACCGATGAACACCGAGCAGGACCAGGTGGTAAGTGGTGAGGTAGGTGAGGTTGTTGGGGCGGGCCCCCTCTTTTGACTCCCCTGTTTCATCTGTTTCTTCCTTCGCAGGTTTTGTGAAGTCTTCCTCCTTGGGTGATAGAGCTCCGTCTGCTATCCCCAAGTTGAAGTTGAAGACTTCATGGAAGCGAAGGGCTATAAGTCCTCGTCTTCCAAAAAGGCATCGCCCTTCCCCCCGTCGAAGGCTAAGGTCTCAGGACCTGTAGCCTCCAGGAGCAAGTCTGGTTCCTCCCGGCAAAGGCGCGAGTAAGAGGGCTGCAAAACCAAGCCCTCCTCGCCAACCTGCTTTCGGCGCAGAGGCCTTTGCAAATCAACTTTTAGGAAGTTCACAGAGGACCTGAGATACTGAGATTTAGTAAAATCTCTGAGAAGTTGGCCAGTCATGATAACATACTGGCGGGAATGGCTCGCCCACCCCAGCCAAACCACAGTATGTTATCCCGACACAGCGGACCTCCCGCCATTCGATGTCGGTAACCCTTGGCGTTCGCACTCCGGGCCATCAACATGATGGCAAGCTCACGATTGAAGGTCTTGCACGAGGCGGTTGGAGTTCTTCTTCCCCCGATCTCTTGCCCCCTTACCCAGGCTTCGTGGAGGCTTATGGAGGAAGCATGGATTCGGTCAGATAAGGTTCCTAGGGAGACTGTCATCGTCCCTAGGGACCAAGCTCAGTCGGTTCTCCTGCGCACTCTGACGGAGTGGCAGGCAGAAAATACGAAGTTGACTCCTTTCAAGGGCAACTTTACAATGTTCACCCTGGGAGACAACCTGCCCACCCTTTGCTTGACAAAGTCGCTCTGGCTACGGCCCGGCGTGCTTTGAAGGTAATCCGTTACCACAGCTGAGGGAAACAGACCCCACTTCCCTGGTATTCCCAGGAAGTGATGAGTTCTGGGAGGACGCCCGTCCACTTTCACTGTCGGGAAGCTGGACCCTTTCTGTGCTTCCTCGCACAATTCAGTGAGCAGCTCCCCAAGCTGCGGAATCTTTGTTGAAGGCGGAGTTTGATGCCCGGACTAAGTTAGCCCGGTCCTTGAACTCCGTCTGCCTTCTGAAGCTTCTGCCGTCTCCCGCGCGGACGAGCCATTCTTTCAGGTTTTTTGGCTGGCTGGCTTTCAGTCTGACCTGTTTATTTATCATGGCCAGACTGGAATGCAGGAAATTCATCTTCGCCCGATGCTACTATCCGCCACGAGCCTAACAAGCTCGTTAAGAGCTCGATCTGGGGGACCTAACCTCTTCCCAGAAGAGGAGGTCACAAATGTTATGGCCGGCTACAAGAACCAGAGTCTGGCGCTCTCGCTGGGGCATTTCTGCCTATAAGAGCAAGACCCCAGAATCTGCCGGCCCCCAGACGAGAGGAGGCAAACGTTTCAGGAGGCATAAGAGGCCCCACCATCAGGCAGTAGTTCAAAGCCGCCCCGGTCTCGGCAGTAGCACAGCCTTCCACCTCCAAGGCTCACCCCCAACAGTATGTGCTGGTCCAACCAGCTGCACCTTTTCGTATGTGGCTTCAGCCAGCGTACAACCCCACATATGAGGGCCATGGATACTTTCACGGCCTTAATAGGGTCGCAAGGGGAAGAGGCAGAGTCCTCATAGAGAAAGCCCAACACCACCCCAAGGGGAAGGCCTGGGCGTGGTAGGGGAATAAACCGCTCCCTCCCACTGAGAGAACCCAGGTAGGTGGTGGCCTGTATTGGTTCAGGGACCAATGGACCTTCAGCCCTTGGGCACACAGCATTGTGTCCAAAGGACTAGGATGGAGCTGGATCAAGAACCCTCCTCCTCTAACCAGATTTTACCAGCCACCCACATCAATCCTACAGGATTACGTGACAGAATTGCTCAACAAACAAGCAATAAAGAAAGTAAGGCACCTAAAGTTTCAAGGCAGGTTATTCACTGTTCCCAAAAAGACTCCGATCAGCAAAGAGTGATCCTGGATCTGTCAGCGTCTAAATCTCTACATAAAATGCGACAAATTTCGTGATGCTTACGGTGGCTCAGGCACGGACTCACTTCCGCGTGGGAGCCGTCACCACCTCTGTCGATCTTTCAGGCGCTTTATTATCACGTCCCGATTGGCGCTGAACTTCTCTCAGTTCCTCGGTTTCAGACTCGGAATCAAGCCTACTCCTTCAAGGTCATGCCCTTCAGGTCTAAACATTGCGCCCAGGGTATTCACCAAGCTGGCGGACACGTAGTGCAACAACTCCGGTCTCGAGGATATCCCTAGCAGCGTACCAGACGATTGGATAATTTGGGCACCAACAGTCCCGGAGTGTCAGAAGGCTACATCCATAGTCATCAACTTCCTGGAGTCGTTAGGTTTTCAACTGAACAGAGAGAAGTCCCGCTTGACTCTGGAGTCCCGGTTTCAGTGGCTGGGTCTCCAGTGGGATCTGTCCTCTCACACGTTATCTCTCCCGCCTCCCAAGAGGAAAGAGATAGCATCTCTCACCAGGAAATTTCTCAAAAATCAATCGGCATCCCGCCGATCCCAAGAAAGAGTCCTGGGTCTCTTCAATTTGCCTCAGTGACGGACCTGCTCTTAAAAGCGAAATTAAAAGACATAAACAGAGTGTGGCGGAGTCGAGCCAATGTCAAGCTCAGAGACAAGGTCTCCTCTATTCCTCGATCTTAAAGACAAGACTGCGGCCTTGGACCACAGTCAGAGGCCTGTCCAAAACAGTTCCGCTTCACCCCCTCCGGCACTAGTTGTTCACACAGACGCTTCCCTAAGCGGCTGGGGATATTCACCAAAACAGAAAGTACAAGGAACGTGGTCCACAATGTTTCAGCAGTTCCATATAAATACCCTGGAAGCTATGGCGGTCTTTCTAACTCTGAAGAAAATCCGCCCCAACCGGATTCATATCAGGCTGGTGCTGGACAGCGCAGTGGTAGTTCATTGCATCAACAGGGCGGCTCCAAATCAGGTCGAGTAAACCAAGTAATGATTGCTATCTTCTCCCCTGGCGAACAAGCACGGCTGGCACCTGTCAGCCACCCACCTAGCGGGGTGCGAACGTGGTGGCGGATTCCCTGTCAGGCTACTCCGTTGGAGACGGAGTGGTCCCTGGACGTGGAATCTTCAAATGGATTTGCCGCCGGTTCCGGGCCTCCAAGTGGATCTGTTCGCGACAGAGAGCAACTTCAAGCTCCCCTGTTACATGGCCCCGAACCTGGACCCTCAGGCGTACGCCACAGACGCAATGACAGTAGATTGGAACAATTGGGAGAAAATTTATCTGTTCCCTCCAATAAATTTACTGCTGAAAGTATTACACAAACTCAGGACATTCAAAGGTCAACCAGCCCTAGTAGCCCCCTATTGGCCGAAGAGCAATTGGTTCCCTCTTCTTCAGGAACTGGGATTACGGAGTCTTCGGATTCCCAAGCCCATACTGACCCAGACAGTACAAACCAAGACTGTGTCAGCTTCCTCAAGAATTCAGAATGCCCTAGTTTTATGGACTTTATAAAATTCGAGCCCAAAAGGAGCGAACATTGACCCTGTCAACACTCTGTTTTCAGAATCAGATAAAAGAGATTCTACTCTTAGACAGTATGACTCAGCAGTCAAAAATTAGCCTCCTTCCTGAAAGCATCTGAAGCCAAAATCATGACGACTAATTTAGGAGTTTCTTTCTTTAGATCACTGTTTGAAAAAGGCCTTGCTCCGGCCACTATTACCACAGTCAAGTCAGCATTGAAGAAAGTATTTCTTTTACGGCTTTAAAAATCGACCTTACAGATTCCTATTTTTTCATCTATCCCCAGAGCATGCGCTCGTCTGAGACCAGTATCACGCCCACATTCTGTTACGTGGTTTCTCAATGACGCCCTTAAGTTAGCATCAGAGTTGGATAACTTTCATTGCTCTTATCAGGATCTGTTAAGGAAGACTTTATTTTTGATTAGCTTGGCTTCAGGTGCTAGAATCTCAGAGCTGTCAGCTCTCACTAGAGGTGATAATTTTGTGAACTTCCTCCCGTCTGGAGAGGTCCTCCTTTCCCCTGACCCTAGATTTTTAGCTAAGAACGAAGACCCACAGGACAGATGGTCTCCTTGGAAGGTGGTGCCCTTCCTCAAGACCAGTCTTTATGTCCAGTTTATACACTTAAATCTTACCTTTTAAGAACTCCACAGAGTAAGTCGGGTCCTCTTTTTATCAGGGAGAAAGGTGGTACTCTTTCACTGAATGCTATAAGACAACAAATTCTGTATTTCATTAAACAGGCCAACCCAGATTCAGTTCCTAAGGTTCATGATATTCGAGCAGTTGCTACTTCCATTAATTACTTTCATAATATGGACTTCTCAGAATTATCCAAATTTACGGGTTGGAAATCACCTCTAGTGTTTAAACGCCACTATTTAAAATCGCTCAAGCCCTGAAATTTTCTACCATAGCTGTGGGAAGTGTCATCTCCCACCTTAACTAATCATATCCTTATCCTATCCTTTCCCCCCCGCCCGCCTGCCTCATTTACTTCTCTGCTTATCCTCCTGGTTGATTATGCCTCACTGCCTGGCTCCTAATATTGATGTATCTTGTATCTGTTGATGGAAAAGTGTAATCTGACATGTTATGATTGTTTTTCTTGTGGGGTACTGGACGGTTTTTATTTTGCTCCATGTACCCCAGATATATGTATATGTTCTGTATATGTTAATTTTCATTGATCTTGTCTCTTACGTGTTTAGCCTAAGTTTACGTGTATAGTTTTAAGGTTGTATTTGCAATTATCTTATGCACATTTCATGTTTCAATTTGCTTTAAGTAATTTTAAGATTTTTGGGCCTCTTCCCGTCGTTTTTCCGGGGACTTCCCCACGTTTCATAGTATTAAGTTTTTGATGTGCCTTAGATTTAGTATTCTTGCTACATGAAAGAGATTCCTTGATTAAAATTATTTTCGTAAAATTTTTGCCTTTTTCTTCAGATTACCCCTTTTTTCCTTGTAGTTGCAGCCTTGGCATGATTCTCTATCACTATTTCACCGCTGACACGGGACTGAACTCAGAAAAGGGATTTTGACAAAGGAAAAATCTATTTCTGAGAAGGTCCCGTGTCACCCGTGACCCTCCCTGGCTCACCTAGTACTCCCCTACTTGCACATGCCAAGTCTGGGGTTAGTGCTAGCATGGAATGAGGTAGGTGGCGCTGGTGTCGCCGGCCTGGCGGGTGTTGAGTGTAGGGGCTGTAACGCTCACCGCTCTGTTCCGGGTTTTGATAAGGAGAGATCTTTCGAGTATGTTTCCGTGGTAGTGGTATTTCACTCACCCTTCTTTATACCGATGTCTTCCTAGAAGACGCTCGACTGGGGGTAGTAACCCCAGCTTTCCTGAAAGCTCTTTTTCTCTGGTATATCTAGCATTATTATACCTAGAAATTGCGTGCTGTAATGGAATTTCACCGGGTGACACGGGACCTTCCTCAGAAATAGATTTTTCCTTTGTCAAAATCCCTTAATTATCATACTAAAACAATTTAATATTTCAAACAAAAATGCACCCTACACCATTATCCCAAAACACCCAAAAGTAACCTTACATTACAGTACTCTCCTACTACTGTTACTCTTAAGGAGGCTATATACACCTAAAACACTTGTAACTACCTATTTCAACAGTCTATCGCTCAATTTGATAGTTCAAACAAAAATATACCTCAAACTATCATCCCAGAACACCCAATATCATTTCAGTCATGTTACAAAATTACGATACCAGCCTACAACTGTTACCTCGAGTGTCCCCATCATTCAGACACGCACATGTTCTTTGGCCTACATAATTTTACTGCATCATTCTGTGCATATTGTAATGCACTGAGCGTACATTTTACGTATACTGATATTTTCCTGTGTTGTAAGATGATTTTGAAATATTTACTGTAAAGGTACATATTTTAGGATAGTACTAGTACTATATAGAGCATCTATAATACGTAGGTAGTTTAGAACGACAGGACACTTAACTCCAAACAGAATGCTAGGTTTGTTATGTTAGTATTTTTGTGATTATGTACATACACATTTATGATAAGAAAAAAAGATTTACCACAGTAAGTTTTTGGTTTACATCATTTTGTAGTTAGTCCTCACCATCTCCCATAAATTTATTAAAAAATTCTTGGGCCGTCTCTCTCTCACCATCTCCCATAAATTTAAAAGTATTGATCTAATCACCATAAAAATATTTAAAACCAAATTTCATACATACTCCAGTAGCAATTTTTCTGTGATGACGTAATCTCTCTCTATCTCTTTCATATATCAGTACTGTACTGTACATATTCTTTAATGAAAATATCAATTATTGTACCATAAGCATAAAAAAACATGAAAATAAACAAATCCAGCAATTCATGATAGATCAACATGGGTAGCATTGCCATATTTTTTGCTTTATCTATTGTACTGTATTTCATTACAAGTTTAGTTGACTATGATTATCACATTTTATAACAGTACACAAGAGAATATTTTATCACTGTTAATGTTTCATCTCTAATCACTGTCAAAATACTTAAAATCCGAATTTCATATGTACGACTCTCATCATTCTCATCCCAGCCATGGTTTAAGTGCCTTTAGTTCTTGTCCCCTGCAAGTTAGTACTGTGTTTCAATGTATAATTCAGTTCTCTCTCTCTCTCTCTCTCTCTCTCTCTCTCTCTCTCTCTCTCTCTCTCACAGCATACACTATACCCCCATATGTGGAGCGCCCATCTTTGGCACCCAAGCTCCCGAAAGACCCTCCCAAGAGACAATCGTCTTCATCCAGACACCTGTCTACCTATGAGCACCCGTCGCCTCCAGAGCTCCAAGAAGTCAATTGGGGTATTGAGGACAAGAACATATTATGTCGAAAGGTAAGAGAAGTGGTGACAACTCGAACCTCATGTGCCTTTACCTTCCGGATCAGAAAGGCGTCCTCTTGGACCTCAGAATGTGCTTCTGAGATCAGGCTCCTCAAGAAAAAAAGAGAGCATTCTTACAAAGCAAGTGAGAAGGGTTTTTCACCAAACACCAGAGGTTGTTTGAGGAACCTCTGAGCTTCTCAGTCCTTCGGAGGCAGTATCGCAAAAGCCCTCACAGAGCAAAGAAGTCTCTCCTCTTCTTCCAGCCCAAGAATGTCCTCCAGGGTCTTAATAATGAATGAGTGGGGCCAGGGATGTGAAGTGCCCCTGCGTTCTTAGCGAGGAAACCAAGCGAAAGAGAGCACACTGCATTTCCTTGTGCAAAACCAACCTTCTTATCTATGGCTTGGAGTTCAGTTACTCGTTTCACTGTAGCCAGAGCTACTAGGAAGAGAGTCTTCTGAGTCGGAGACTTCAAAGAGGCAGAACAAAGAGGGCAACAGTCTCCTAGCGGTCTTTAAGAAGAGCAGGAAGTCCGCAACCTGGCTCACAGAGATTTCAGAAGGAGACACGTTATTCTGTCCACACCATCTGAACACTGCCGACATGGACTGGTAAAGCCTGCTAGAAGAAACTCTTCAACATCTAGCAATAGCTTCTGCAGCCCTGTGAAAATCCTTTTGCTCTGACGAGGCTCCTGAAAGTCTGAATCCCGTCGGCCAGAGTGGACAATCCTTGATGATCCCTGCGAAAATGGGGCTGTTTGAGCAGCAACGACTGTTCTTGTTGAAGAAGTCTCGGAAAACCCATAAGCAGTCGCAGCAGGTCCGGAAACCATTCTTTCCTCCCCCAGAATGGAACAATGAGTGTCATTGAGACATTTCGATGAGACCTGAACTTGTTCAGTACCTCTTGAATCAACCCATAAGGGGGGGGGTGAAATGGCATAAACGTCCAGACCTGTCCAGTCTAACAGCATTGCATCCGTTGCCCATGCTAGAGGGTCCAAGACTGGAGAGCAAAAGAGAAGTCGGTTGTTCTTCAATGTTGCGAAGAGATCTATGGAGGGCTTGCCCCAAAGCCTCCACGGATCACTGCAGACTCTGAAATCTGAGGTCCATTCTGTCAGGAGAACCTGGCGACTGCAGCTAACTTGTCTGCCAGAACATTCATCTTTCCTGAACGAAGTGAGGAGAGCAGCTTTACTTGATTCTGCTCCACCCAGAGAAGGAGGTCTTTCGCTGCCTCGCAGAGTGAAGGAGTAGGTGTCCCCTGCTTTGAACGTAGGGACAGAGCTGTGGTGTTGTCCAAATTGATCGCTACTATTTTCCGAGACAAGCAGAGAAAATGCCTGAAGGCCCAGGTGGATGGCTTTCAATTCCTGACATTTACACGTAGTGACCTCTCAGACTGAGGTCCACGTCCCCAGACACCTTCTGACTTCCTAACAGAGGTTCCCACCCTATGCCTGAGGCATTGGAGTATAACTCTAGGCTGGGGTTCAGAGGGAAGAGAGCTTCTTGAAGTCTCTCCTCGGATACCCACCACTGGAGATCCTCCTTGATCTCCGACATGACTGGGAAGATGACAGTCTGATTGAGTCTTCCTGCACCAATTCGCCTTCAGGAAGAATTGCAGGGGCCTCATGTGAAGCCTGCCCAACTTCACAAAAGATTCCACTTAGGCCAGAGTTCCGAGAAGGCTCATCCAATGAAGAGCAGAAGAGGTTAAGAGACTGAAAAACTCATGCACTGTTCGGAGACACGACTTGGCTTTTTGGGGAGAGAAAAACCAAAAAACTCGAGAGTTCAGAGTCATCCTCAAATAAAGAATATTCTGAATCAGTCATTTGGGATTTCTGAACACTGATAGGATGATTAACTCCTGTGTTAGGCAAAGAGTCCTTTGTGAGTCCTTAGCACACTGCTCCTCTGATGAAGAGTGGAGAAGCCGGTTGTCCAGGTATAGGCATACACTGGTCCCGAGAAGATGAAGCCACTTGCTGAGGGAGCGATAATTCAAGTAAAAACCTATGGGGCTGTGGCCAGGCTGAAGCAAAGCGCACAAGAATGGAGAACCCAGCCCCAAAAAACGAACCTCAGGAACTTTCTCGAGTCTGGATGGATGGGGACATGACAGAAGGTATCCTGCATGTCCAGGGTGACCATCCAGTCACCCTGATGGAGAGAGGACATGACAGAACGGTTTGTCTCCATGTGGAACTTGGTTTCACCACAAACAAATTCATGGCGCTGACATCCAATATGGGTCTCCAGCACCGGAGGACTTAGGGACAACGAAAAGTCTGTTGTAGAATCCTTCCAATGACTGGTCTATTACTTCCTCCACTACTTTTTGAAGGAGAGATTCTACCTCTTGGGCAAGGGCAGAAAACTTCTCAACCCTGCCAAGTAAGCTGTCAAGGTGATCAGTGACTTGGAAAGTGGCTTCTGATTGAAAGGAACGGAGTAGCCTGTTTTCAAAATCTGCACACACCTGCGTCTTTCATTCCTTCCAAAAAATAGTGCAACCTGGCACCTACCGGGCACACGGACACAGGTCTCACTTGATGGCGGCCGTTTGGCAGAGGACTTCTTAAAGGACTTCAGTGGGGGGCGAAGATTAGAGTAAGGTCTTGACTGGGATCTGGATCATCCTCCATGAAAAGGCTGAGGTTGCAAGGGAGAAAAGGTCTTCGAACGACTGCAGGAACTACCTTTGGGATGCTTCGAGGATTTTGCCTTAGATCGCATAGATTTTTTCTGAGAAGAAAGAACATCTTTCACAGTGTCCTGGGGGATGAGGTATGACTTATCAAGCGGAGCAAACATAAGAGCTGATTTCTGAACTGTGGTAACTCCCTTGGTAGAAAAGGAGCACCACACCTCTTGCTTCTTCAGAGAGCCCAATGCATATAAAGATGCAAGCTCTGCCTGACCATCCCTAACTGCCTTGTCTGCACAAGACAGAACATTAAGCCCATCCAAGGCAAATTCCTCCACAAGGACTGGACAGTCTTCCATCTTCCTTACCAGTGCACCCATTGTCCAATCAAGGAAGCTAAAATCTCCATCACCTTGAAGATGTTAAGCAGCAGGTGATCCAATTCTGGGGATGAAAAAGACTTTCACAGAGGCAAAAGCAGTAAGGCACGTTTGCATCGACCAAGCTGGAGAAGTTCCCCTGGGAGGAGGTAGAAATTCAAAGGAAGGAGCTTCTCTGGTGACATAAAACCTCTACCTCCTCTTAAGAAAATTTGAAGGAGGGAAGGCAAAAGTAGCTTTGCCAGAGTCCCTCTCAGAAGCCAACCACTCGTCAACCTCTTTCAAAACTCTCTTTGACAAAGAGGAGAGGACTAGTTTAGGAAGGCAAGGGTCACTAGCTTGCTTCATCAGAAATGTAGATGCAGGAGAACCCGGAGGCATGGGCTGGAAGAAGTCTGGGAAGTTCCTAAAAGGAACCTGAGGAGGCTCGAATAAGCCATGCGGCACCTAATTGTGGTCAGCTTCTTCCTCCTCTGACAAAATCGGGGACAAGCCAGACTCCTCAGTCTTTGGAGCAGTCTTCCTCTTCAAGGAGCCCATCAGATCATCCAGTTGGTGCTTAATCGGGGCCAAAGGCAAATCTTCTTGAGGAGACAAAAGAGGGCGATGAGGCAATGGCGCCGGGCACTTAGAAGTAGGAGTCAAGCAGTCCTAAGTTGGCTCCAAACGAGTTGACGCGGACAACTGAGACCGAGCAGCTGATGCCAAGCACTCAGGAGAAGGCAGGCACTCAGGAACTCAAGAATGCTTGGGCTGAGTCGGTGAGCGCTTACGATGAGAGCACTCAGGAGACAAGGCCTGGCAATCTCCAGAACCGAGAGACTCTGGGCTGTCCCAAGCTGACTGCATCAATTTGTGCTGACGGAGACGGAGAAGATAGATCAACAAAGCTGCAGGAGGGTTGAGGGCTCCTCTGACTTCCTTAAGCCTCTTAACAGGAGGAGGAGAGCTGTCCACAGCAGCAGAAGGCCTCTTCAAGGGACGAGAGGTGGAAGACCGACACCAACAATGCCTTCCACCCGACGACAAATCTTCTGAGTCAGATATACAATGAGCACTACAAGAGACACCTTTCCAGTGGCGCTTAGTCAACTGTGCAACAGGCTCGACAGAGGGGTGACTGCCTGTGGGCAAAGCCCAGCCTCCCTTCGACATCCAGTACACCTTCTGCCCGGTGCAGGGGAGCAGGACAGACCTTCGTCTAGGACCACTGGTAAGACTAACAGCCGCCTCCTCAAAAATCACAACACTCTCACTCTGTACTGCACTAGCACTGGGAACACTTACACCGGGAGCATAAACACCTGAAACACAAACTTTATGTACAAAAGCTTTAAAAGATAAAACCTAGTTCCATGATCGTATTGGCCATAAACTCAAACTTTATCGAACCTAGATTCAAGACTGGCAATGGTTTTGAGATCAGAAGCATGGGAACTTGGTAAAGGAGTTACTGATAAAGACAGTAGGAGGGCTCAGGATGGGAGAAAAGAAGATGGGATAAGAGGAGAGGAAACAGAGCTACCTCAGCCATTGAAGGCAAAGGAGGAGCCTCTAAGCTAGCTCTATTCTCGGCTCTAGAGCCGCGCTTACCCTCTTCCTATCTCTATCAAGTTTATCGGAATGAGACCTATAAACCTTCCACTGATGTTCATCGCATCCGGCCATTACTTGACACGTAATCTCCCATTACAATCCTGCCCCTAAATTTTATGCATTCAGTATGAGTACCACCGCGTACTTTACTTATCCTAGTTTTACACCCCCATTACAAAACCTAACACTAGAGGAACTTGAGCCTGACATGTCAATTAGTTAAAAATTATAAACAAAGCTAACAATTCACTAACTGAAAAGGCCACAATATCTGAATACGTCACCAATACTGGAAAACAAATCTAACAAATGACAAAAGGTACTGCCCAAAACCACCGATGTTGATCGGAAGCTGGCAGAAAACGAACTGATATTTCCTGCTGAGTTGTACCTGTCAGTCCTGATAGTGGTCGACCCTGTCACCTACACTAACAATGGTGGCGCCACTGTGAAATTTGAATTTTTGGTCTGCCATGGTAGGAAACTAAAAAGCTATGTAATTGCTCAGTAATAACTTCTATAAAAAAGCTGCTTCAAATGGCACCAGTGTATATACCTTACCAGAGCCCCGCAGAAACAAATTGGATTACCTGCCAAGTTGTTTCCCTGCTTTTCCCAAATAGTGAGCAGGGTTGTCACCCTCTAAACGAAAAGGCTGCTACTGTGAATTTTCAAAAACAGTTGCAAACACGAGTTGGAAACGTTAGCTATGTAATTACTTTATAAAAAGTTTATATGAAATATGGTGTCATTAGGAAGAAGTAAGAGGAAGTAAAGGAAAATACAGAAAGAGATCTCACTTATTAGAAAAGAAAACAAATAAATAAATATATAAAAATGTATTCAAATGCAAGAAGAACTGTATTAGGGTAGTAATGCATTGCATCTTCACTTGAACTCTGAAGTTCCACCTGCAACATCCTCTCAGGAGTCTGTTCCACAGTCCAACGGTGTGAGGAATAAAGGACCTTGGAAATAAGAAGTTCAACAGCGAGGCACATTTACTGCACATATTGGTGCTGCTGTTCAGCGAAACTGGTTGCTCTTGGCAGATAAAGGGGGATCAGGGATCAACTGAGAATGTGAAAATCTCTATTGAAATACAACTTAAGGGGATCGCCGCCTAAAAACCCAATAATCTTTAAAAAAATTCGACGGTTGAAAAAAATTCTATGGCTTTTATAGGGTTCAAGAATGTCCACGAAATATTATGCTAAAATTTGCCAGATTTCTCTAGTTATGGCCTAAAAATGTAACAATAACTATATACCCATAAAAACATACAGTAGCGCAAATGATTTAGTCTGGTATAGTTTTTGATATATATTATGAAAACTTCCCTTGAAATGAAATGTATAATGTCAATAATATCCTACCTCGCACCTTTTTAGTTATTCCTAGCCATGATAACGCATAAATACCATGATCGCCGACTGTACCGAGTTGCCTATAAACTTCCAAGCTTGAAGGACACGTTTTTATGCTCGCTAGCCTTGACTGAACTCTGTATTTTCTGCGGTGTTTTTGTTTTTTCATCGTGCCTAAAAGGTCCAAGAGTTCACTTCATGCTTCTAGAATAAAAGCCAAGTGGAAAAGTCCAGGCGAGAAGTAGAAGAAAGAGTTCAAGAAATTAGTGCCATAGACGGAGAGAGAGAGAGCTGTCGCCCATCAAACGGCGCAGGCAGTGATCTCTGCTGACCAGAGACCAACCACATCCACCCCTAAACGCCTTTTTATTTGTTCGTCACTACCAAAGGGCAAAGATATTTTAGAAAAAGAAAGCAGTAGCTCGGAGGCTGATACTATAGACGATCCTGAAAATAAAATGATCATAATAAGTGAAGCAAGACTTGATGAATTACTTGAATCACGAATCCCTAATTGTGAATGTAAAGTAATTCCCAGGATCCATCACAAGGGATGGATTCAGACACTAATAAAAAAGTGTAGGCAACTATGATACCCTAGAGTAATACCTTGCAGCAAGATCAGACAGGGGACCAGGAACCTAAAATTTATAAGAATGTGTCTTAAATATAAATAATCAATTAATATTCTTATTTATAATCATTTTGCATTAATTAATACCCAAAAATAAAAATTAAACCATAGAATTAATTGTAACACAGTCTTTGAAGTCCCTTTTACTTTTTTATGTAACTAAAACTTTGAAGGCCCGTTTCTCAAAACATAAGTTTTTCGCCTTTAAAATGCATCTCCTCCTTAGTATTGGACCAATCTAAATGAAATTTTAAATATAACATGGGGAAACATGGTAGATTAAAACAAAGCCGGGGATTTTAATATTTTGAGTTTCTGATTTTTGGCAATTTTTTTTTCTGTAATTTTCCGAAAATTTCATTAAAAAAATTCATATCTCGAAAAATAATTGAAAAATCAAAATCCCCGGCTTTGTATCGAAGGTCCATATGTGTTTTATACGTGGTTCAAATCTCATCCTTAAATCCAAAAAGCAAAGGAGGAGATGTATTTTAAAAATGGCCATTTTGGCGAAAAATGCTCTGGCGTCACAAAACCTAAGGTCACTGAACAAATATTTTTTCCCAGAAGTTCCACACAATATCCTTTAACAACCCCTATATATCAACAACCTGTCGTTAAAAAGTCGGAAACCGCCGATCCTTTAAGAGAAAGTGACAAACAAGATACCATACGTCGATGGTGCAAATCACAACTGCTACTGTTAGGAAATAGAAACCTACCACCACGAACAACTCTACCTAAAAGAGATAAATCTCTGGCAGAAGCAGACATCCACACCAGAGAAAGGTATTCTAGTAAAGGAAGTACACATGACCTAAACATGTTGCACTGATTTTATCACTGTTATGAGGCTTTACAAATAATACCTAACTTTCAAGCAGCATTTGCTGAAACTTTTCTTAGATGTTTCTCAAACATTAGATGCAAGTCAAAAGTTACGCCTAGAATAGTTAAAGCTTCAGACTCATTCAGCAAAGTTCCATCCACCTGATGGGGAAGATAGGGTGGGAATCTGTACAAGATCTGCTAATCAACAGTGTTTTCGTTTTACTGGAGTTCAGCCTCATACCCCACTGACTACAGCATTCGCTGATCCAGGGCAGCTTCATTTCTCACAAGTGGAGACTTTACTACACCCACAAGTGTTCCATGACGCATATTGAACAATCTTGTTTTCCAGGCTAACAACCATATCATTTATATATACAGTACTAAAAATAAAGGTGGACCAAGAACACTGCCCCATGGAACTCCAGACACAATAGGTCTTGATTCACCAAAGATCCCATCAATAGCAACTCACTGCGGCCTACCTGTAAGGAAATCTTGAAGTAATACTAAAATATATCCAACCACTCCAAGACTCTGAAGTTTACAAATATAAGTGCCTTGTGATTTACTAAATCGAAAGCAACATTAAAATCTAATTACTCAGCACTCAAAAACCTTATCTAGGTTCCCTTGCAAATGGCATGACAAGTCTAAAGTAGCACTGCAGGTACCTAGGCTAACTGCTTCCTGTATGCATACTGACTATCAGCTAACAATCCTTTAGATTCCACATACTTACTGAATATATTCGCGACTTTTGAGGCAGGGGCATCATTTGGGGAGGGGGAGTGGGGGCAACTGCCCCAAGACTCAGTTTGCCCCCAAGCCTCAACTTGCCCCCCTCACCCCACCAAGCCCCAAGAAGTAACAGTAGCTGGTTTTCCATTATTCCTACCGAAATTCAAATGTGTCACCACATTAAGTTATATCTTTCTATCTATCTATGTATTTTGTGTGCTTCAAAAAGCACATAAAATAGCTCAAAATAAAAAAAAACCCAGGTGATTAGGCTCACTTCACTCGCCAAACCGCCTTTGCCGCCCCCCTCCCCCCATTCAAAAATCTGAAATGACGCCCTTGTTTTGAGGATCTAATTTTAAAGTTAATTTTAAGGGAGTTGCATCACACATGAGATATACAATAAGTGCATGTAATATTCACCTATTAGTATCGTATTATAAAACACACACATAACAAATACGCACCTTTTCCATAGATCTTTTAATAAGTTATGCCTTACTTCACTGTATGCCAATTCTGCCATACTTAACTCAATTCAGAGAGATTTTCTAGCTTCTGTTTAGTGTAAATGAATCTTTAGACACACTATTTATATGGGACAAGGTTATTTTTCGTTATATATAGTGTTTTAAAGTCAAAATATGACTTAAATATGTCTCGTTATGAACTAAATTTAGTTCTTTTATTGTTAATAGATGGTGTTGGTCATGTTTTTTTGTGTAAAAAAATCAAGAGTCCGCTCGCCATTTTCACTTTATTTCATCGTAATATGAGCGTGAAAACAACAGTAATATGTGTTCTCTCATGCCCAGTAGTTTTGATTAAAATACCTTTCTCTCCAATTTTATTTATGGTCGAGTTTGATGTTGCCAATGCATGATAATTTATAGTCATTAGCAGTTTGAACATTGTTTTCTCACCTTTAACTACAACTTGCAGCTTAAATTTAGCGGTATATTTCATTACCAATCTTTTCCCCATAGTGAACAAGGGTATGATGTAAAAATATATCAGTCCTTCTCTATTTAATGTTACTTGTATCATAAATACGGTAATCTTTTACCGTTGTACAATGGCTGAAATGCAAGCGAAACAGCTGTTGTTATCAGATTTGGTTGTTCATAGCAAAACAGCTGTTTCTCGTTCAGTTGCATATGGATGTACAGTAAACCCCGTATTTGTGGGGGATGCATACCACAACTCCCCCAGCATATAGTTAAAATCTACGAGTAGTTAACACCCCACCTCCCCTAAAAATGCTTATAACTGCCTATCTTGAAAAATCAAATACCAAATGTATACCTTAAACTAGCATCCTACATCAAAAATACCTTAAACTATTATCCTATTACTGTATTAACCTTTGAAATTATATTAAAATATTTCAAAGTCATCTTAAACATTTTACCCTTAAAAACATATACGTACGTGCTTCTAACCCTTCCAGCCAATAACACACAGATAGAGAGAGAGAGAGAGAGAGAGAGAGAGAGAGAGAGAGAGAGAGAGAGAGAGAGAGAGAGAGAAATTTTCAGTATCCTTCGTAGCAGCATTTTGACCACCAAGTGGGTCATATTTGACCTTAGATTACACTAACCCCCCTCAAAGCTGGAACAGATTGGGAATCGAGCATGGTTTCTTTTAAAATTTTACATAATTTACTATAGAAATGCAATGTTGTAATTATTGCATGGAAAACAATAAAAAATTAATAAAGTAACATCATGTTTATCTATAAAACTACAATATACAAAACAAATAATAACATGTTACATATGCATAAAAAATCTATCTCTGAGAGAGAGAGAGAGAGAGAGAGAGAGAGAGAGAGAGAGAGAGAGAGAGAGAGAGAGAGAGAGAGAGAGCTCTTTGGCCAGATGACAACCCTTTTTTTTTTATGGTGACAGTTGCTCCTTCATTCCTCCCCAAAAGTTGGATACAGAAAAAGATCAGGGACTGAACTAAAATCTTACTAATTCATTATATTTTCTTTAATAATTGATATTTTGCTGTGTTTACATTAATATCAATATTTGAAAATTAGTAAATCATTTATTTATCATACAACACAAATAAACATACAATTACATATGCATAAAAATTCTCTCATCTCAGTAAGAGAGAGAGAGAGAGAGAGAGTTATTATCTTTATTATTTAAGGTTATTATTTAACCTTATTAAACTTAATATTATCTGAAAATCAGTACTGTAAATCATTATTTTATCATAAAATGTATATGTACACACAGTAGAGTATTTAGTCACGAAAATAATATGAAAATACATGATACTGTTCCATGAAAAAATCAACGAACGGGTGAGTTTTCACATAAATAATTATATATAGGTTCCACAGAAAATTCTGCGAATCACTGAGTCTGCGAATTGTGAGAACGCGAATCCTGGGGGTGTACTGTGCACATTTATGCAACGATTATAATGTTACTAACATTTATCCTTCTCTTTTACTTTTTTAACTTATTTAACTAGAAGATGGGATAGATAAAGAGAGGGAGGAATAGAGGTTAGTCTACGGTCGACCCTCGTTAAAACAGACTAATAGGGGGCCATGGTGTCCATCTTAGCCGACAGTCTGGTTTAACCTACGATATCTATATACTCGTATATATATATATATATATATATATATATATATAATGTATTTCATTATTGTTTTAACGAGTATGAATAACAAACCAATGTAGAAATGCTTGAATTAAAGCTCATGATAAAAGACGAAAAATGAAGAATAAAACATGATAAAAATTATACAATTCCGCCGCATATGTAGAAGCCTAGGCCAAGACATGAACGCATAATTGTTAAGTAAAAAGAAATAGTGTCTCTAAAATGAAAAGTAAGATGATAAAATTTAGATTACAGGTACACAATCCTTTACCTGAAATCCTCCGAGCCAGGTGTGTTTCGGGTTTTGGAATTTTCCGGATTTTGGAACTGTGTGGTCAGAAGCATAATCAAGCATAACTCTTGCAGCAAAATCATATTTTTCCCCCTTTTTCATGTTTTTTTTCATTTTAGTTATTCATTCATTTTAGTTTATTATTATTTATATTAATATACTCTTAAATGAATGTGAGATAATTAAGATCATCCATAATAAAATAGTGACACAATTAAGACCAAAAGTTCACTAACACATTTTGTTTTCAACAAAAACATTCTGTAAAACACAAAAATATACATGAACAAAATAACTGTAATTCGACTTGTGAATTTTAACAACAAGACTATAAAATACACTTCATCGTATCAAACTTGGAGAGGGCTGTTTTTCATTGCTACTAATGTCGTCATCAGTTTGCAATCGTAAATCTAAGGACGGTCCAGGAATAGGATTTGCAAGTGATGACGCATCACCACGACAGACTCTTGTATGATTTTCCATACCACTATACTTTAAAGTTAAAATTATTGTTGAATTCTTGTTTTCATGAAGAAATAATTATATAAAGGAAATTACTGAGTAATTTTTGCCATCAGCAGTCAAATAATCACGATCATGGCAACGTTCAAACTTAGTGCCGTCACAACATATGTCTATAAATAGAACAGAAGTAGAGGGCAGTCACTGGCTAGCAGATCTCCATGGCAACCAGCCAGCCAATCAGGTTTTAGCTGTATTCTGTCTGAGAAAGAACATTTTGCTCAGAGAAGCTGACGACGACATAACGATGACATAAGTGTGCGTGTTTTGAATACAACACAGGCAGTCCCTGGTTATCGGCGGGGGTTCCGCTTTGAGGGTGTGATGATAACCGAAAATCACTGTTAACCGAAAATCTGTGATTTTCAGGGCTTATCGACGCTGAAAAGCGCCGATTTTCAGTTACCGTGCCTCTGTTAAAGTTAAACCATTTTATGAGCAGACTCCAAGACCATTTCCAGCGCTGCCAATTCTCATTAATCCGGCTGCCTTCGCCACTAAGAGAAGGGAAGAAAATGACAAACTTGGCGATCTGGCAAACTTGGACCCACTTCTTCACTTGGGTCAGATCACTATGACCCTTAGTCAAATCGTATAAAATGGTCGAGATAATCTTCCGTATTCATTGTCTCGACACAGCAAGCTTCCATAAACACCATGGAGAGTTCCCACGCCGTGTCCTTCGTCCTGAAGAACGCGAAATGGCATACAATGTGTACCAGTTTTTTAAATGGGAAAAAGAAAATGGAGTTTCAAAGTTTGGCATCAATCAAGCAGTCAAACATGCATTAGATGCAACAAAGATATCAAAACTACTTTGCATCAGATTTGTAAAGAAGCTAAAGAACGGAAGAAGAATTTGGAGAGCTGGTTTTAGGAAAAGAAAAGAAAAAGATCAAAAACCGTAACAAATGTGGACGATTTCGATTGATGCATTATACAGCAAACTGTATTGGCTTTTTATGCAAGGAAGAAATTCCGACAATAGACAAAGTTTTACAAGTGAAGGAAAATATTGGGTTTGGTGGCTGCAAGGAATCATTTCGTAAAGTGCTGCATGAAATCAAAGGATTATATACTGTGACCATTCAAATCTGCTTTAACAAGGGATTTAAACTACCCTTTCTCTTTATCGTAGTCTGCCCATAGATTAAAGAGGTCAAACCAGGTGTGGATTTAAATGGTCAGAAGGATCTGGCAACGTCGCAAATGGGCTCGGAGTCCGCTCATAAATTGGTTATAGTATAGGTATGCATTGGCGTCAATACCCAATTATCAGTGCCGATAAGCGGAAACTGGCGATTTTCAGCGCCGATTTCGTTGCTAGACAAGCCCTGTAAAACAGGATCGCCATTAACCATGGACTGCTTGTACGTAGTTTTTAACAGTGCATGTATTTTACTGATTACATGAAGAATAGAATGAATTCCTTCTTATTACTCTGAGTGCAAAATTGTTGGTTCAGAGATTCTTCAGCAACAAAATAATTCTTTTTTTTGGCTTTACTATTAAAACAAAATTCTTCTCTTTAATCTCTCGAGGATAGAATTACGCTTCAAAGGGAACTGGCAATTCTATTCTCTATCTCTCTCTCTCTCGTGTTATCTGCCACGTAAACACAAGTATTGTTCAGTAACTTAGCTTTTGTCTTTGTAAAGTTTACCTTTGTCATGTCTTTTCTCTCCTAAAAAACATACAAAGCATCATACTGTAGCTACCAGTCAGGCAGCAGATAGGTAAAATTGTTAATGTTCAGTGATTGGCTATGATGCTTCCTACCCTTCTACACAATTGCGGTTCTTAATGACGGTACGTACCGTGCACAAGTTAAACTGGTTACAAATTAAAAGCATTTCAGTTCGGTACAGTATAAATACAGAACAGTATATATAAAATAAAAATATAAATGAAAAGTTCTTTATTTACCTTTGGTATATAAAAAGGAAAATGGTATGCGACGACTGGAGGAACAGTAACCATCTTAAATCGTGGACGAACATTATGTATTTTAAACCGGCTGACCCTCTTCAGTGTCCATCTTATCCAATATCCAGATTAACAGGGTCCAGTTTAATGAGGGTCAGCTGTATTGTAATTTGGTCTCTCAAAAGAGGAACTGCCATGATACACGAGATACATGATAAAATCAATTTTTAAGGGTGAAAATTTTGGAGTCGCATGATAAGGAAGATCGCGCGCTACACATGTATATATGGTATATAGTGGCTTAAAAATAAGTTTTTCAGCAACTTTGGAGAGCACAGGGAGAATAGAGATCAGCCAGTAGTTACTACAGTCTGCAGATAAGCTACTCTGGAACAGGCACTGTATTATTTGGCTTGCATTCATCCACAAAGACACTATGTCGACATCAAAATCTATAGAATCTACTAATCTTGAAAGACAACACACTAGAAACTTTGTTAAAAACAAAGGGAAGAAAACCATCAGTGTCTTCTCCATCCCACCTATCAAGATTACCCAGATTTTTCTTAATATCCCTAAAGTGAAATGCAAATTTTGTAAGAATAGGTTCAGGATGACAAGTATCAGGGAGAGGGACATCCTCAACTGATTGCTTAGCTTCAAAAGCTCAATGAAGCAGTTCAGCCTTTTCCCTAGGGCCAGTAACCAATCTACTACCATCAGTTAGTAGTGGTGGAATGGAAGACAAGCCTGACCCAAAGACAGATGATGCCAATTTGGTCCACCACAGATAAGGCTGAGTAATTCCTTCAAGTTTCCTTTTCAAGGAATTACTGTAATTTCTCTTGGCTGTATGGTAAGTTCTATTGGTAGCACAGCAAGACTCAACAAAAATTTTGTATTTTTCATTTGAACGATTTCGTCTCCATGCATTGAATTTGGCCCGTTTGTCATGGTAGGCTCATCTATATGTATCATCAAACCATGGCTGGTCATCTGTCTTAAACTTGATGAGCTTTTTAGGGACATACCTTATTAAAATGGCCATAAGCATTTTGTTTAACTTCTTCTTGGGATCAGGCTCTAACATACCTCTGAAATATTAAGTGCCCGACAAGCTTCAATCATGCAATCCCAATTGGCTCTGGATTTCAGCCGGACCATTTTTTCAATGGTGGAATTGGGAATATACTGATTGACATATATGTCCATCTCAATGGCCCAAAGATCAGAAGCACCTACATACAGTAGTCACAGACCTTGGACTTCACAATAGCTGGAACATCAGTGAATATCAGGTGCAATCTATTAACATAAACGTGTGTGGGTTCATCAATCAGCTGGACAAAATCAGAAAATACATAGGACTCAAGAGCAGACCAGCCATATTGATCTGTGAAATCTAAATTTAGCCACTCACTGTGCTTTGCATTGCAGTCTCCACAAATAATGAATTCTGTGACTGAGCCATTCCAATCATCTCCATAAGATAGTCATATACTGTATAGAATCAACAATATCTGGATTGCAGTAAACAGCAAATACGTAAACATTGTAGAACTTACTGAAAATTTTAAAACAAGAACTTCATAACAGCTCCAAATTTTTCTGACGATAAAGAAGTCGTCCAGACTTAGTGTATACACACCCATACCTTGCGCATGTGGGATGTTTTGACGATAAATAAAGTCAGGGCCATCAAACCCTGGGATTAAAAACTCGACCTTTGACTTGTTCCTACTTCCAAATCGTAGGGCATAACTCTGGAGATCCAGAAAATTTGACCTTAAGCACAAATATTTGAATAAAGTACTTTGCAATTTTTCTCACTGTAATGAGTAACAGGCCTAAGGTTCAGCTCAATGTTTCCCAAAAGAATTAACATCTACAACATAAAATCCACATCAAAATTAATAAATAGATTCATAATAACAGTAACATTGTAAAAATCAACAGAACAATAAACAACATTACCACCAGCAACAACAGTATTTACAAAAATTCTATCGGGTATAAATAAATGTCACTATATATCTTTGAAAAAAGCGCCGGAAGCAACCGGTCGACAAAGTGGGGCTGGCACACCTTGTAAGGCCAAAGAAATCCGCCAGGTTTGCCACAACAACTAAGGGAGGACAGTCAGAATAGATTTAGAAATAAAACACTCAGAAGGAAAAGATTAAAATTAAAATGATAATGACCTTCACAAATCTTCTGTACTGTATATCACAAAACCATTGACTTTTTTACCTACCTTTTCTACATACTGTATTTAACTGAAATAAAATCGACATCAAAGAAATCTGTTTGTCCACAGAAATATTTTGATGTATAGATATCCACTTTAAACTAAAAATAGGAGGTTATACAACACTTCTTTTACCGGAGCCTGTTATTTTGAAGTAGCTTGGGAAGTTGCATTGTGATAAAAAAAGATTCATAAAATCCAGACCCAACACTTTCAAAATGTGAGAGTTCGTGATTTGAATATCCTTTCAAGAAATATCATATACAGTAAATACAGGCAGTCCCCGCTTATCAGTGGCATCGATTAATGGAGTTTCGATTTTAAGGCGCTTGGCTAATGACATCGTTACCCAGATTTTCAATGTTGGTAGGTGGTTTACCAGCATTGGTAGGCGGTTTATTGGTGTTGGTAAGCAATTTTTGGCTCTGTTAAGCAGTTTATCGGCGTCAGTAAGCAGTTTATTGGTGACAATCGGTGCTTACAGCGTCGTAAATGCCATTTATTACCATAATAATCATTGTGATGTTCCAGTTAATGATGATTTTCAGTTATTGGGGCTCGGCCAGGAACGGAACCCCAACCATTAACCAGGGACTGCCTGTATCTGGTTATTTCCAGGAAATAAATCATGGTGGGCTCAGACATAACATCATCCAAATTTAAGTCCTTCACAAACGTCAAAAAAAAAAAAAAAAGCAGACAAGATGATCTTTTTCAGTGAGTACCCTGATGTTTTTATAGACATGTAACATGTATGTTTATTTTGTAGAGTTTTAGGTTTTTATTCTATAATTACATCACTTATCTTGAGAGAGAGAGAGAGAGAGAGAGAGAGAGAGAGAGAGAGAGAGAGAGAGAGAGAGAGAGAATATTTTTAATACATACTGTATGTAACAAGCATATTTATTTGTTTTGCATAGTTTTAGATTTTGATTCTAAAATTACATTACCTATCTTTGTGAGAGAGAGAGAGAGAGAGAGAGAGAGAGAGAGAGAGAGAGAGAGAGAGAGAGAGAGAGAGAGAGAGAGAGAGAATTTTTTATGCATATATAAAATGCATGTTTATTTGTTTTGTATTGTTTTAGATTTTTACTCTATAATTACATCATTTATCTTTTTCTGAAAGAGAGAGAGAGAGAGAGAGAGAGAGAGAGAGAGAGAGAGAGAGACACTTGACTGGATCCCACTTATTTTATGGAAAAAGTGATGTTACTTTGTCATTCATTTTTTCATATATTCCTAGGTGTAATTACAACTTTTGCATTGCAAATCTGCATAATTTATCTGGATATATTTTGGATTTACAAAAATGTCTTTATCACAAAAATATTTTTTTGGCAAATTATTTTTTTGGGGAAAGTGCAAAATTTTCCCGTACTGTAATTTCTACTCATTATTTTACCTATATAAATTATTTTGGGGGATTTTTATGACACTGTATAATCATTCAGCTGCAAATTGAAACAAAATTAAGGAGTCTACCTTAAAAACTGTCAGAGCTATGTGTCTTTGAACAAAAAAGGTAAAAACATTTTTTTGGCGTATCGAGTGGGTGATTGGCACTTTTCTTACAGAAAATGTGACGCTACTTTAGCATTCATTTTTTCATATTTTCCTTGTTACAATTACAGGTTTTGCATTGTAATAACTAGGTAAGTTACCTTGGTGTGCTATGAAAAAAAAACTTTATCACTATTAGTTTTTATGGGATAAATTTTTGTTTTTTAGGGAAAAGTGCAAAATTTTATTGTCTCATAATTTCACCTAAATAATAGTTATTTTTGGGGGGATTTTTTATGCCATTGTATAGAATAATTATTCAGCTGCAAAATGAAACAAAATTGAGCAGTCTACCTTGAAAATGGTAGAAGATTTGCATCTTTGAAGAAATAAAGGTATAAACATTTTACGCTTACCGCTCAAGTCACTGCCACTGCCCACAGGCGTAATTGTTTATAAGAGTCATAAGCAAAAGGGTTAATAATCTTGCATTATTATCTTGTAAAACAACCAAAGTTTTAATATTATCAATTTGATAAAAAGTCTCCATTTTTCTTATATTCTCCTCATCAGGTAGATAATATGATAAAATTCACAACCGAGACAGAAAGATTGCTTCCAGCTCTTGTTGAGGAATATTCCTACATGAAAGGAAATGGTTTGTATTTCTACTGGAACAAATATAAATACAAAGATGCTGAGTCACATTTTTGCACTCTGAATATTTCTACTGGAACAAATATAAATACAAAGATGCTGAGTCACATTTTTGCACTCTGAATATTTCTACTGGAACAAATATAAATACAAAGTTGCTGAGTCACATTTCTGCACTCTGAATATTTCTACTGGAACAAATATAATTACAAAGATGCTGAGTCACATTTTTGCACTGAATATTTCTACTGGAATAAATATAAATACAAAGATGCTGAGTCACATTTTTGCACTCTGAATATTTCTACTGGAACAAATATAAATACAAAGATGCTGAGTCACATTTTTGCACTCTGAATCTCAACTAAAGAAACATATCTAATTTGTAGCAACTACAGATATTACTGTTAATACTGTACGAGCATTCTCTGTCATCATACAAACCTTACAACCAAAAAAACAACTTACCCCAAATCTGTTAACCCATTCATAAATTCATCACGGGTGAATTCACACTGTGTTGCTGCACGAAGTTTCCATGCTAAAATGAGTACTAATCGAGAATCTGGTGAGAGATCTAAGTCATCTAAGAGTCGCATAACTCCATCCACAAGAATTTTATTTGGCTCACTTGTATCTGCAAAGAAAAGGAAAAAATCTGTAGATAATACAAATTTTCATAATAAAATCTATTACTTGGATACTTACCTACTCTTGAAAATAACTTAAATCTCCATGCCAATACGAGAGTCAGCATTCAAATAAAAGAAGATCACTTGGCTGACCAGGATGACTGTCTAGTACATCTATTCTCCACCAGGTGTTTCAAATGTTTTAGCTCATCAGAATTCTCCTTGACCGCCCACTAAGTCATGGGGAGGTTGAGTGGGGTCTACTTTAACATTTGGTAAGTATCCAAATAATAAACTTAATTATGAAAATTTATATTATTTGGTATGAATCTTACCAACTGAGCTAAAGGTTTCTTGCATGAAACCCACAACATCTTACCTGATACGGAATCCTTTCTGGATTTTACTGCTACCAGAAGGTGGAATCCATTCAAGGCTTTTGTATGTGTACAGCAGAAAGCAGCATTGCAAAGAAAACTGCTTCAATTCAGCCAGAATGAAACAGAAGGGGCAAGAAGGGGTCACTACACCTGGGTCCAAAAACTCCATAAACAATACTCAACTAAAAATAAATGCCTTAATGATATAAAGGTATGCTCCTACATGCTTCCCATAATATAAAAAACCAGGATTTAAAATAAAGAGCCTAGATTGGTCTTTCTTCAGTTCAGAAAAAGATTTTACCCGCTAATGGTAATGGACTAGGGGCTTTACCATTTTCGGATGGGATTCTGCGTACTTAAGGTCACTAGTGAGCAGCAAAAACCGAACTGCAATTCTACTGTGCTGCATTAATCATATCCTTAAGTGACAAATTTGTCTTAAAACTAAATGAAGTAGCAACCACGCTTTCATTATTAATGTTTACCTTCAATAAAGGTAAAAGATCAGGAACCCATGTGCTAGCCTGATCAAATGTCACAGAGGAGAACATTGTGTTTTTTGACAAAGGCATTCTAGGTTTCCCAATACCACACAACATAAAGCTAACTTCCCCTCCTAGCTTAAATCCACCTAAATAAATATGACATTTTTATAATGAAATAGTTTTATATATACTTACCCAGTAATTACATTGCTATTAGTTTCACTCATTCAGCAGCTTAAAATTTTGAAATTTGCAGGTCACGCTAGTTTGTTTTGGGGTAGGTGACATGCCCTGCCCACTTTCAGGGGAGAGGAACAATTTAGCAAAGAGCTTCAATTTGTTTACTCCCTTATGTCCATGCAAGGGAAGGAGGGCAGGCTCTGATCATGTAATTTGTGGGTAAATATCTATAAAACTTTATTATAAAAATGTCATTTTTATATAAGTAACTTACCAAGTAATTACATAGCTGATTCCCACATTGATAGGGGGTGGGAAGACTTGGACATATCTGCCCCAAAACATTATTAATGGTAATGAATTTGAGAATAGAAGATTGCTAACATTGAATCAATGTTTGTTGTTCCTTACCCGATATGAGAGCTGCTGCAGGTAGATACTGCCTCTGGTTGGCGCTCATCTTATCGTGCAGTATGGCCTGGAGTGCCTACTACTACAGTGGGTGCTTTGCAGCGATGGACCAATTCCGATGGCTAGCAAAGAATGCATGCAAGATGCCCCTGCCCAGAGCGCAGAACCATACAAAATAACAGGAACAAAAAATACAGTCACCACAAACCATCAAATTAACATTAAAAACACCAATGCCCAACCATTAAAATGAAAAGACTGGAGGGTACTCCAAGTACACAGTACTTCCAGGCTCCCCTAGGACTCAACACCTTATGCAAGGGAAAGAGATAAAAAGGAAGGACAATGCTTCCTATGTTTCCTCCCCCAACACCATGCCAGCCGCATAAAATAGACCCAAAGTACTGCACTGATCATATACTGTTTCAATATCCTTTAAGTAATGAGAAGCAAAAACTGCCTTGCCTTTCCAAAAGGTTGATTGCAAGATAGAAGCGAGGGATAAGTTTCGCTTAAACGCTAAGGAAGTAGCAACAGCTCTTATCTCACAGGCTTTCACCTTAAATGACGGAAAAGTCTTCGCCAACCATGGAATGTACTTTGGATATGAGGTCTCTAAGAAAGAATGCCAAGGCATTCTTAGACAGAGGGTGTGTGGGATTTTTCACAGAACACCAAAGACTGCTTGAAGCCCCACAAATAGACTTTGTTCTGTGGAGGTAATATTTACGGGCCCTCACCAGACAGAGAGTTCTCTCCTCTTCAGCTGGACCCACCACTTCAGTCAAGCTTTTAATAGTAAAAGAATGAGGCCATGGTTTCGAAGGTGTTTCGTTCTTAGCAAAAAATCCCAGGAAAAAGAGCAAACTGCGTTTCCTTAGGAAAAACCAACTCTTTTGTCCAAAGCATGAATCTCACTGGGCTTTTCTGCTGTTGCCAAAGCAACCAGAAAAAGGGTCTTCCTGGTAAGGTTTCTTAAGGAGATAGATTGCATGGGTTCAAATTGTGGACTGGAAAGCCATCTAAGTACGATGTCTAGGTTCCAGGAGACTAATGGGCTTTCCTTTTGCTTAACCCTTTAACGCCAACTGGACATAGTTTACATCGACAAAAATTTTCTGTCGGGTGCCATGTGGACGTAAAATACGTCGACTACAAAGAGTTTTTTAAATATTCAAGGAAAAATACTTATAGGCCTCGTTTGCGAAATATTTTAAATCGCGCCTTGAGGGATGCTGGGAGTTCATGGATCATGCTGTTATTTTGTTTACAAGCGTGACCCAGCTGCGCATGCGCAAATTTCTTTCTTATCCCAAAAGAAAGCATCAGCTAACTCTGCTGAAAATCTCAGAAATTCTTTAGTCACTATGTCAAAATTTTTGCACCGTTTTCTATTAGCCTTTACATAAAGTTTTATATATGAAAATGTGTGCAATTTCATGTAGAATAAAACAAAAACTAACTCATGGTTGTAACTTTTATCAATTTTGACATATTTTCATATAAATCACGATAAGTGCCAAAATTTCAACCTTCGGTCAACTTTGACTCGACCGAAATAGTTGAAAAATGCAATTGTAAGCTAAAACTCTTACATTCTAGTAATATTCAATCACTTACCTACATTTTGCAACAAACGAGAAGTCTCTAGCACAATATTTCGATTTATGGTGAATTTTTGAAAAAAACTTTTTCCTTACGTCCGCTCTAACTATGCTGAAAATCTTGTAAGAGCCTGACGCCGTCTCTTCCAAACACGTGTGTGTTCATGTATTCGTGTGTTCGTCGTCCATCGGAGTGGACAA
>NC_089748.1:83654149-83724798 GCF_040412425.1 Macrobrachium rosenbergii
AGCTCAACCAACTCGGCCAACAAAGGGCTTCCCTCACGGCAGTACCGAGCGTAATCCGCCGTCTCTGCAACAAGGTATTCCAGCAATTCCTGCGTAAGGAAGAGCTGAATGAACCCCAGTGTAGTGAGAGGCACAGGGACGGTCAGTCCAGGTGCTGCTGTGAATGAGTGCATGTTAGGTGGGATGGGGTCCTCCAACCACCCCTCATCACTTTTGGACAAACGGCCTTCACCTAAGCTGCCACGACATTGCGACCTTCTACGGGCCTGGCGTAACAAGACGCCACCTTACAGAACAACTTCACACTCCCACCCTTCCCACTGGCCCATCTCCCTCACTTTCACCACTTTCTGTCTCGTCCCCACCAGCCACAATCGGTGCCTCCTCCTCCTCCTCAGACTCTCCCTCATAGGCACTGAAACCACTGAACTCCAGTTCACTTTCATGCTCTGGCTCTCGTACAGGACATTGGGGGCAAATACTCGTCATCACCGACATCGGGAGTGATGTCCTCGTCACTAGATAACCAACTGCCATCAAAATGAGGACTTTCCATCTGCTCTCGATCGAGCTCCAACAAGTACTCATCAATGTCCTTTTGTTGGAGGCCTCCCAAATGCTTACGAATGGGCCTCAGGACACCCCGATGCTTCCTAGGGGTCGTAAAAGGCACAGGATGTGGTCCTTGGTCCCTTTCGGCCACATGTGGCCACACAACACAGCATTGAAAAACTGGGTCACCTTGGGTGCTTGATCCCTCTCCAGCATCCAAATCTAAAACTCGCCTCACACGCTCACTACCGGCAGGCAATACGCGCCTTTTGCGGTCCTGACGACGTTGGGACATATCTGCAAACGTCCTATTGCGTCACAAATACGCTAACACTCGCACAAGTTCTGCAAAACACGAATGAGTCAAGAAATCACTCTCCAACGATGCGTCGCTGATGCTTTGTAGTGCGAGAAGAAAGAAATTCGCGCATGCGCAGCTGGGTCACGCTTGTAAACAAAACAACAGCGTGATCCGTGAACTCCCAGCATCCCTCAAGGCGCAAGATTTAAAATCTTTTGCAAACTAGGCCTATAACTATTTTTCCGCGAATATTTAAAAAAACTTTTTGTAGTCGACGTATTTTACACCCATTTGGCACCCGACAGACAATTTTTGTCGACGTAAAATACGTCCAGTCAGCGTTTAAGGGCTAAATGTCTTGTAAGGCACTAAACTGACAGCGGCACCTATTCTCTGGGATGGAGGCCTTTGAACTCGAAGATAGCCTACTCACTTCCGTTTGGATGCCTTTCCAATGGCTATCCTTTGTCGTGACCTGGAAAGTTGCAACAGGTCCGACCGAGGCGACAACTGCCCATGGGCAGACGCCACCGACCTCCCTTGGGCCTCTGGTATGACTGCTCCCAGGTGTAGGGGAGTACAGTCATACCCCAAACTTACGCAAGGTTAGGGTTCAGACGCCCTTGCTCAAGGTGATTTTCCACGTAAGTTTGACACGGTCCCTAAAAATACTAATAAGTGCTTATTTCTAGAATTTAAACACTAAATATGACCCTAATCGTGCTCCAAAAGTATTAAACTAACTCTTAAATTAAATTAAAGTTACTTTAATTTCATTTAAAAGTTAGCTTAATACATTACCCTTAAAAAAAGAAATAAATGGTTGACATAAAAATATAGGCGAGTGTGAAGATAGTATACTTCTCTCTCTCCCCATTCCACCGATCTATTTTTAGAAGTTCTCAACCTCGTTTTTAAAAACTTTGTTACTCTGTCTCTTTCTCTTTGTTCTGAAATGCTCTATGTTTTAGAACAGCACATTTACAGTTTGTAGACGGCACAGGTAAAATTAAATCGATTTTAAAATTATCTACTGTGCAGGTAAAGATATACTTATCAATTTTTTCTTTTTCTTTCTCATCTACTCTGGTGTCTCATGGTATTACAACATCAATGAGTGATACCTTCTTCTTGATTTCGTCAATCAACGTCACTTCTGGTCATTGGCACGTATCACCCTATCTGTTCTGATAACCACAGTCCCAGAGGATCTTTGCCTGGCCATTTTCTACCACTCTCTCAGGTTGGTGTTTTGTACCACTTATTATTGCAAGCTAGCTGGTGTTTCTTGCACAGGCTCCAGTGGAGGGCTTTTGCTACAGAATCATGCCTCTTTTTGTACTGGTTCTGTGCAAGCGCTGGACATTTTCTTGCTATATGGTTTGTGGTCTCGTCTTTCATATTGCACTTCCTTCATATGAGTGAGATGTTATTTCCATCTATTGTTCTTTGGACATACATGGTTCTTAGGGCCTGATCTTGTGTCACTGTTAGCATTCCTTCTTTTTCCTTCTTGAGTTCTCCCCTCTGTAGCCACTGCCATGTTTTATCGCTGGCCAGTTCTTTTGTCTGTCTCATGTACTGCCCATGCATTGGTTTGTTGTGCCATTCCTCTGATCTGTTTTTCATTCTCCTGTCTCTGTATATTTCTGGGTCTTTGTCTACTTTTATCAGTCGTTCTTCCCAAGCACTCCTTAGCCACTTGTCTTCACTGGTTTTCAGATATTTCCCCAGTGCTCTGCTCTCGATGTTGATGCAGTCCTCTACGCTTAGTAGCCCTCTCCCCCATTCCTTTCGTGTTATGTATAGTCTGTCTGTATTTGCTCTTGGGTGTATTTTCTAGTTTTCTGGTCTATGCTGGGGAGTTCAGCTTTCATCCACTCCACTACTGCGCTGTATCTTATTATGATGATGATGATGATGATGATTACGACTATTATTATGATTATGATTATATACTATGATTATGATTATTATTTTATTATAATAATTATTATTATTACATTATTTGAAAATTAGTACTTATTATTAAGTAAAAAATTTATTTATCATACAAAACAAATAAACATATACATGTATTTCAGAAAATACGGCCGCTTTAATATTACTATGTTATATAGTGTGATGAAAGGGAGTTAGCTGTGAGATGGAACTGGGGCAAGCCGTCACTTGCAGAATCGTTGTATTCAGCAAATACTTTGATCTGCAGTTAATCTGATGAACACATCGATATTGGCTCTTGTCATGACCGAGGTTGGTATGTGCGCATACGAGTTCGTTACGTTAGAAATCTAGATTTTGTCTAATTCTGCCCAAAAATTAGTTCGATCGCTTCATTAGCGGAGCTAGAGCGAATCGTGAAGACATTATCTTTGAGTGTTGCAATCTCTTAGAATTGGCAGAATAAGGTACAGTTCAGACTCTTCGTTTTTCTGTGTGAAGTGTGGACTTATGTTTTTTACCATGTTTCATGACATTTTTGAACTTGTGTGGGAAGTAGACGTAGTCTTTTACCATTTCAATATTCTATTCTATTGTGTTCTATATTTTACCAGTATGCTATTTAATCATGCATTTTAGACTTTTCATTATTATATTTTGCACTTGCATATTTTTGGGAGAGTATTATTTGTGCTTAATTCCTTCGACAGATGTCGGTGGTGGTGGTGGTGTGATGAGAACATATGTGAGAGGAACATGATGTTATCATGTTGGTGTGATCATAGAGAATACATTTGCAAAACCTTTGCAATGTCTAAATTTCTTATGTGGTAGACTTTTTGAGACTAGACTTTACAATGTCTAAGATAGAGTATGTGAGAGTTTTTGAATTTACAGGCTATTAGCCACAATCAGATTTTTAGTTGGACTGAGACTAAATCTTGAGTTAGATGTTTTCTTACTTGACAATTTCATTTATGATGCATTTTAGTCTTTGCTTTGTTTATTCATTACTTGTTGGGTTGCTTTAAATAATAAATCTATTTTTGTAGGAAAGATTGCGTTTCCTTATATGACCCATTTCATTTAAGGTGGAATGTCAGACTAGGAAAAGCCGAGAGAGAGAGAGAGAGAGATCTTTGTGACATCAGAGAGAGAGAGAGAGAGAGAGAGAGGGGCGTGTGAAATACTCGCTGAGAGAAAAAGAAAGGGGAGAACAGGGTCGAAACCCCATTGCCTTCTGGGTTAGATCGCAAAATCGGTAACGTTACGTAGTATTCCTACACGGAATATTATATCTGTTTCCAAGGGGGGTAACAGGTAGAATTGGTGGCAGCGTGAAAGTAAAAATAATAGCAGCGGGAAAGTTAGATGGTTTAGAATAGGATAGCAGCGTGGAAGCCTTAATTCGATTTTTTTTAAAATAGACTAATTGGTAACGTTGATGCCCAAGGCACAGACTGGCCCCGGGCAGAAATGAGAAACCAGTCTTAAAAGAGCGCGGTTGTGATAAGCGTGTCGAGTGTCGTGTTATCAAGATAATTTTTTTTTGTTCTATTCGAGTATTCGGGAGTGGGGAATTGTGAAAATAGATGTGGGTGAGATCTAGAGCAATTTTGGGTTAAGGAAATACCCAAATAAGTGTGATTAGTGGCGATTGTGAGTTAATTAAAAGGATGATGATTCAACAAAAATCACTCCTATCTTTTTGTCTGCTTCTTTGACGAGATGGTGACGTCACAAGTTGCACAGAGCTCCGTTTTCTGTTGGCAGAGTGATAAGTAACAAGTTTTCTGTTCTTCTTTTAGGAGAGGGCTAACTTTCGCCTTTCTCTCGTTTTCTTTCGTTTCATTTTATGTTGTTAAGATCGGGAAGAGTGATATTTCACAAAATGGAAGACTCAGATGCAGGGACGTCATCCCAATCAATTGTGAGTCACAGGCTCACAACTTTAATGCAGGCATTACAAATTTTAAAGGCCTAGTTGATGGAAATTAACTCAGAATGTAGAGACATTTATTGAATCAGTAGATAATTATCTGAATTCCAATAGAAGATTACAGGTGGCTCTGATGCTTTAAGAGAAGCAAAGGCTTTCTTGGATCTAGACAAAGGAGACATTGGAGAACGAGCACGTGGTTTCGGGTTCAGAAAGTGTAAAACTTGGAAAGAACTTCAGGAATTTTCGTCGTCAGATGTTGGATTGACGCGAATGTGCAGTTCGGAATTTACTTAACGCTTATCAGAACTAAAGAAAAGTAATGATTCATTAATAGCGTACAGTGCTCGCTTTTTGATGCAGTAGGTGAGTTAAAGAAATCTATGATAAACTCTCCATGGGTAAATGGAAATAATATCTCCTTAGATAGTTTTGAAAAACTGATACACTTTGCCTGCCTTTTTAACGTCAGTCCCAGATATAATTACAGATAGTTTTGATAAAAGAATTGATCAGGACACAGATGAATTCTTTTTGTTTGCACAGATTAACAAAAATCTATCAAAATGCCCGACACTGGACAGTAGTTTTGTGAAGGGAGGTGCTACAATTTCAGCAACAGTTTCAAAACCACAGAATAATGCAAATTCCTCAAATCTAGGAAACGATGCAGGAGTGAAATCATGTGCCGGTGGAATCAAGAAAACCTCAGAGAGATCAGTAACAACAATTCGTTGTTTTAATTGTGATAAAATAGGACATAGCAAGTCAAATTGCAGAGTGAGATATTGTTCAGCTTGCAAATCTTCAGACCATGGGTGGAGATTTTGCCCAGCCACAAAGAGGAGAGAATATTCAGGGAAAACATGTGGTAGTTTTAATAGATATGACAGAAGAATTTCACATGATGCAAGTTCTAGGTACACAAACGAACATCAGAATTTTCACAAGATAAGTTCGAAAACGGACACAGGATAATGAGCAATCAGGTCTTAGAATCACCAGAACCTAGGGCCGATTGTGCGTGGATTTTCTAATGGCATTGAAATTTCTATCTTCATTGATTCTGGTAGCTCAGTTAACCTAATAGATGCTGATCTTTTCACTCAAAAATTTCCAGAGTGTAAATTAGTCCCTACTAATGAGACAGTGTGTGATGTACAAGCGTAGAAAATTGAGTATTTTAGGTTCGTCATCTCTTACGCTTTGTATCGACGGAAAGACAATAGTAGAACCATTTTTGGTCATAGAAGGATTAGCCTTAGGTGAAATGGTTTTGCTAGGACACCCTTCTTGTATGCGACATAACATCAATATTCTTACGGGAATTCAGGGATTACAATAGGTGAGCCAGGTTTTTTTGTTCCATATATACACATGGAAAAAACTTGTGAGAAACCCAAGACGCAGTCTGAGACATGTGTAACACATTCATTAGAGAATGAAGATATTCAAAAGTCTTTCAAAGGATTTTTGTTAGAAGATATTGAATTGCACCCCGCAGAGTTCCTACACTGATTAAAGTGTCGGTGAAAGAGAAAAAGTTTCCTTCTCAAGTATGCGTTGTTGAGGGAACCGAAATTCAAAGACGTTGTGAGTACGGTGTCAGTAAATGAAGTTTCAGTCGCAGGCGTAACTCAGTAGAATTAGTAAGCTATCAAGACTCAGTGAAAAATATCACAAAGGTACTTACGTAATTGATTTTGAAGAGTTTAAGGAAGAAACATAAGATAGTGAGTTTTTGTGGAGACAGTAACATGTTTCCCAGCGAGGAGCTACAATTCAGAAGTCAAGTTCTTCACGAACATTTGGCTAAAGCTGATTATTCCTGAGTATTCAGATAAAGTAGAGAAAGTGTTGAAAGAATATTTAGATATTATTGCTTTGAAGGGAGATAAATTAGAGTTACAGATGTTTTAGACATTCAATAGAGAAAGGTACAAATCCCATATATATTCCAGCGTATCGAATTCCTTTTAAGATCAGAGAAGAAGTAGAAAAGAAGTTCAGAAATGGGAATCGGAAGGAATTATTAGGCAAAGCTCTTCACCTTTTAATTTTCCTTTACTAAGCGGTTCCAAAGAAAGACGGTAGCATCAGAGTTTATGAGACTTTCGTAAATTGAACGAAAAGACATGCCCAGATAGATACCCAGTGGCTTGTTTGCCTGACTTGTTTGTTGAGATTGGTGGCAAGAATATATATTCATCTATAGATCTTATGCAAGGATTTTTGCAAGTTCCTTGAGCGAGAATAGTCGTAAATTTACAGCATTTTCTATACCAAAGGGACATTACGAGTTTAATAGGATGCCTTTTGGATTACAAGGGTCCCCAATAACATTTACTAGACTGGTTAACACAGTACTTCACGGTTTTTTAGGAAAGTCGGTGTTTGTGTACATGGATGACATTCTCATATGCACAGATACAATCAAGAACATCTAAAGGTGTTAAAGAAGCCCTCAAGCGATTAAGGTTCGCTGGATTAAAAGTCAAATTGGCTAAATGTGAGTTTCTGAAGAAAGAAATTGTTTATTTAGGTCATGGTATCTCTAAAGAAGGAGTCAGAGTGAATGATGACAAAGTCAAAGCTATCGTGAGTTTTCCAGTTCCCAAAACCAGGAAGCAGATTCGTTCATTCCTAGGTATGTCGGGTTTCTTTCGCCGTTTTGTGCGGAATTTTTCTACAATAGCGTCTCCATTGACAGATCTATTACAGGAAGACGTTAAATTTGTTTGGAGTGACAGTCAGCAATTAGCTTTTGAGAAGCTTAAGAATGCTTTAGTGAACCCACCTGTTTTGAAGTTTCAGATTTTAGTCAACCGTTCACCTTGGTGACTGACGCAAGTCAGGAAGGTATAGGTGCGTGTTTGATGCAGAAATTTGAGGGAAAATTACACCCAATTGCTTTTTATAGCAGAAAGTTCAAAACGCGTGGTAGTAACGAAAGGCTGATGTCAGTTGTGGACAAGGAGGCTTTATGTCGTCTCTAGCCTTGTTCATTTCAAGATGTTGTTGTTGGGAAATAAAGTTGAGATTTTTACAGATCATCAACCGTTGCTTGAGCTTTTTAATAAGCCAAATTTATCGCCTAAGAGAGCACGTTGGTTTTGACATTGAAAGATTTTGATGCAAGCCTCAAATACATTGAAGGTAAGCATAATGTAGTTGCAGATGCATTGAGCAGATATTTTCCAGTTGAGGATGAGGAGTACAAACCAATCCTGTGTGAGAAAGAGAGTAAATATTTGGTGTCTAATGTCTCGGATACTAGTAGTTCTGAGATATCGCATGTAGAGGACATACACGTTCCTACAGTGCATACTTCGGGAGAAATAGTGAGTCGGCAGTCTCGGAAGAGATTGTTGTTCGTGATGTTGAGGGAAACGTTGTGTGTTATATTACGGGTGAAAATATCACTTGGGACATAGGCTTGCTCGAACAAAAGCAAGATGAAGATAAATTGTTATCAGATGCTAAGGCATTTCTCAGGGAGTTTCACCAAGAAAGGGTATAAGTTGCCTTTTTCTGGACTAGAGTTGGAGAATAATTTATTAGTTAGGAAAGTTAAGTATAACTTGCTGAAGTACTCTAAGCATGGGTGAAATTACACAAATCATCGTGCCAGAGAGTCTAGTACCACAAGTTCTAGACATTGTACATTGTAAATTTGGTTCTCCTCACTTAGGTGTGGACAAGACGTATGAAAACATCAGGTCAAAGTTCTTTTGGAAAAATATGTTTTCCGCAGTGGAGGCCTTTGTGAAGAGTTGCGCTGTTTGCAATGCGAATAAGCCGGCGACGATGGTGTCGTGTCGTTTGGGTTCATATCCCATACCAAATAGGCCGTTTCAGAGAGTGCATATGGATATTCTGGGTAACTTCTCAGAATCTGCTTATGGATATAGACATCTATTAGTAGTTGTTGACGAGTTAACTCGTTTTGTTGACATTTTCCCACTGAAATACAAGTCAGCTGAGGAAGTTGCTATAGCGTTCTTTAAGGGGATAATTTGTAGATATGGTGTTCCTGAATGTCTGATCACAGACAATGGTAGGGAATTTATTAATAAGACTTTAGACGGTCTTGCTAATTTGCTGGGAATAAAGAAAGTATCTATAATCCCGTATAGACCAGAAGCGAATGGGTTATGTGAGAGGGCGAATCGGAAAATAATTGAAGCTTTACGCATGACAGTGGGCGGTTCCGATACACATTGGGACAGATCTTTGGATGAAGTGCGATATAGTATCAATACTATGCTGAATGACACAATTAAGATATCTCCAGCAGAAGCTTTGTATGGGTACAAGTTGAGAGGACCTTTTGATTTGTTACCAGAGCGAGTTAAGGGCGATGTTACGGTTACTTCGTTAATAAATACAGCGAGAGAAAGATTTGCGCGTATCAGTAAAGAACTTGAACTTAGTTTGCGCGTGATGGTAGAGAAAAGTAACGCGAAATCGAGGGGAGTAGCTTTTTCTATGGGTGATAGAGTGTTTGTTAAAGTGAGTGTTCGGAATGATCCGAATTATAAACTAAGTCCAAAGTTCCATGGACCTTTTGAGATTGTAGAGATCAAAAAAGGGAATAGATTTGTAGTAAAAGATGTAAATACTGGTGTGACGAAATTAACTCATATTTCAAAATTAAAGAAAGTTGGGATGTAATGGAACATTTGTATATAATTAGAGGGATAAGTGGGTTGATATTTGTATATACTGTATATAATATTTTTTTTTTTTGTTTCTTTTTTTTTTAGATGTCTGAAGTTCTTCTTTTTTTCGAATGATGCAGTAGAGAATAAGAGAACTTTACAGTTCCTGAATTTAACTAGATTAATGAGAGAAATAAGAAATAACATTAGATAGAGTTGATAAAGGGATAGATAAAACGTTAGAATGGATTCCTGACGTTACCCAGGAAATTCACCTTCTATACAGAATAGAGAAGTAAAAGAGCAGCACCTTTTAGTTCTTTTAGGTGCTGTATTGTGATTGCTTTAGTTAAAGATTGGAGCGATGTCCATTGGAAACAGTTTAGTCAAAAGTAACAGAAGTGCAAATTTGACGGATAAAAGCAATTATTGCTAAAGGCAGATGGTCATGTCTTGATGGTGATATATTACCTTTAGGATACTTAGAAATGTTCTAAAGAATTTTTTTTGCTATCTACATGGGGTTCCAATAAAGTTATTGTTCACGGAGTTGATTTGTATTTATATTATAATGTTTTGAGGGTGAGATTGTCTGATCGGGGATTAATAGTATACGTTACTGTCAGTACAATGAAGCCTTTTCTTAGTTTAATTATTTGACCTTTTCCTAGTGCTTTTAGAGACTTAGTAGTGACATGGGATGGATTAGAGACCATGTTCATTTTGGGAGATCAATATCAAGGTTCGGGAGTTGATTATAAGACAGGTTGTACCTGGTTAGGAGAAGTATGTGTGTGACAGTAATGTTTTCCAATTGCGAGTTGTATCTGTGGGTGGTTGTGAATTATCATTAGTTCATAGACAGACTCCGACAGAATGTGACTTTATACGGTTTCCACATGAATACCACATGATCACCACCAGAACTCTCACTGCCATTTACTGCAAAGAATGCCCTGTTACAACGATGTGCCGAGGTAACAAGTCGACGTCGTTCGATCTTCAAGGATCCAAGCTGTTTGATGCTTCCTGCAGAGTAGTGTCCACAGACTTTCTCGTACTTAGCCGTGCTGTGTTCAACAGTTCCGAGAAGATATTCATGCGTCATATGCATAATGATCATGGTGTAGTTCCAGTACCTTCAACAGGGGTGCCGATAACTGTTCCAACGTTAGAAGAAGACAATGATCCGTTGTTGGTCGAGTATCAGCAATATTTTATGCCATCCATCTTGGTTGTTCTAGTGGCTATTTTACTGATAATTCTTGTTGTGGGAGTAGTCAAGCTTATTTGTGCTTGTAAGACTAAATGCAAGGGCTCTAAGAAAATGACCCCAGTGACTTTGCAAGTGCGTCATGAGAGCAGTACTTAAAACTGCAGTTCAGTAGACATTGCTAATTGAGCATAGCTCTATTTGTTATGTTTTATACATATGCTTTTGTTTTAGTTTGCCATTAGGAGAGCGAGACGCTCTTATGGGGTGGCCGAAAGCACTATTTCAGAAAATATATGCATTTAATATTACTATGTTATATAGTGTGATGAAAGGGAGTTAGCTGTGAGATGGAACTGGGGCAAGCCGTCACTTGCAGAATCGTTGTATTCAGCAAATACTTTCATTACATCTGCAGTTAATCTGATGAACACATCGATATTGGCTCTGTCGTGATGACCCGAAGTTGGTATGTATATTATGAGTTCGTGCGTTAGAAATCTAGATTTTGTGTCTTATTCTGCCCAAAAATTAGTTCGATTGTTCATTAGCGGAGCTAGAGCGAGATCGTCCAGACATTATCTTTGAGTGTTGCAAATCTCTTAGAATTGGCAGAATAAGTTACAGTTTCAGACTCTTTTCGTTTTTCTGTGTGAAGTGTGGACTTATGTTTTTACCATGTTTCAAGACATTTTTGAACTTGTGAACTGGGAAGTAGATTTAGTCTTTACCATTTCAATATTCTATTTTATTGTGTTCTATATTTTACCAGTATGCTATTTACTCATGCATTTTAGACTTTTCATTATTATGTTTTGCATTTGCATATTTTTGGGAGAGTATTATTTGTTTAATTCCTTCGACAGATGTCGGTGGTGGTGGTGGTGATGAGAACATATGTGAGAGGAACATGATGTTATCATGTTGTGTGATCATAGAGAATACATTTGCAAAACCTTTGCAATGTCTAAATTTCTTATGTGGTAGACTTTTTTTAGACTTTACAATGTCTAAGATGAGAATGTGTGAGATGTGAGAGTTTTGAATTTACAGGCTATTAGCCACAATCAGATTTTAGTTGGACTGAGTTTAAATCTTTAGAGTTAGATGTTTTCTGACTTGACAATTTCATTTATGATGCATTTTAATCTTTGCTTTGTTTATTCATTACTTGTTGGGTTGCTTTAAATAATAAATCTATTTTTGTAGGAAAGATTGTGTTTCCTTATATGATCCATTTCATTTTTTTAATGTGGAATGTGCGAAGACGAAGAAAGTGCCGAGAGAGAGAGAGAGAGATCTTTGTGACATCAGAGAGAGAGAGAGAGAGAGAGAGAGAGAGAGAGAGAGAGAGAGAGAGAGAGAGAGAGAGAGAGAGAGGGGCGTGAAATACTCCTGGGAGAGAAAAGAAAGGGGAGAACAGGGTCACAAAACCCCACTGCCTTCTGGGTTAGATCGCAAAATCGTATAACGTTATATTAGTATTCCTACACGGAATATTATATCTGTTTCAAGGGGGTAACATGTACCATGAAAATTCTCTCATCTCAGTGAGAGAGATTCAGAGGAGAGAGAGAGAGAGAGAGACTAGAGAGAGAGAGAGAGAAAATACTACACTGTCATCTTAATAATAAATATAGTAAAAGTTAAATCATTGAGGCAATATAGTAACTGGTGATGAAATGCTGATTACAGTATGCTGTAGATGATGAAGATGATGATGAATTAGCTGCAGTTTTACAATGAATGATGGAGGCGCTGTCATATATAAGGTATTTGAACATGGCAAATGAAGGTGGTAAAAGGGCTGCATGGAGTATTTTACCTTGTTCATGCTCACGCAGGTGACCCAAATTCTAATGTCATGCCATAATGGCCTGCACTTTCCATGACTTTTACCCTCTTAACGGAACAATCATGTCTACTTTTCTTGTATCAGTCATTAATTGTAGGCTATTTACCAGAGGCCTTAGAAAAGCAGAGCATTCAGAGGATATCTTATTCACATTTCAAAAATATTCTTAGGCCATATTACTGTATGGAAATTACAAACGAGAGAGAGCAATGAAACCAGTTATATTTTCATTTGTCGATAATTTGCTTCAGTCATACGCATGGTACCACTGTATTATGGACATATACTAACACTGATATTTCTAACATACAAACATGTACATTTTATTAAATGTTTTGTTGTAGGATGATTTTTAAATATTACATATAAAAAGTGTTTTAGGATGATACATAGTACAGATTTTACTACAGGTAGTACTAGAGCATATCTAAAATACGTAAGACAACAGGGAATAGCAGGGTATGTATGTTTACATCCCCTAAGAAGTAATGATTTTCATGTATGTACTAAGTATAATTCATGACTGCTAAAACTACATTTTGTAATATGAAAAACAATTTACTAATTTTTAATTCAAATATTACAGTACTGTAATATATTTAATGTAAACACAACAAAATTTCAATAATTAAATATGTTTTAAAGTGCTTCACCCAAGAACCTCTTTGCAAATATAATTAACTCGGGATGCTGGACGATGTGCCTAACCAATGAATACTTCGACACCACTATTGGCTGTCATCTAAAAGCAGCCAATCCAGAATGCAACATTCATTTTCCTTTACGCTCACTGGCTGTTCACTTGTGCTGATTGGCTGAACATTCACATTAGAACTATTTAAACATGGAATTTTAAGACCTATCCACAGCATCCTTCCCAGTTCGTAAACCATATTTTTGCAGCATCTTTATCACTGGCAAAACGTTTATAATTTGCGTTTGGTTTCTTAATCTTTGTGCATCACTTATTCGCCCTAAATGCCCTATAAAAACACCCTACTTCAAAGACTTCTGGGCAAAGAGTCTAAAAGAAAAAAAGACTGTTATGAAACTCTGCAGTTGTTAGGTGAAACTTCTTGACATGTTAAAGGAGGGTAAAATCTTTGTTAAAATTTTGCTTTAATGTTAATGAGAGACAGTGAGATATATCAAGAAGAAAGAAACAGAGATACTGCAAGCTATCGATTCCCGAGCTACTTAAGCTAGATCTATACAGTTTCAACAGTGGGATAAAACAATCGGCAAGATGGGAATTTCTGGCAGTTTGGCTGTGGACTGCCAACTTAGAAGAACGTGCCACTTAACATCATTCACGAAAAGGCGGTCAAGAACTGCCAGTAGTTATCAACTGTTAGAATCCCAGTCCCTATGTCTTTTTACATAGTTACAGGCAGAGGAAGGTGTTGAAGAAGGCGAATGGTCAAATTCTTTTTGGCTTTATGCAATTTTTTTTCATTCATTCAGAAGCTGAAGAAGATGGGGGAAGAGCCCCAAGCAGGACCATCATCAGCACCTCAATTTCCAGGCCAGCAAGGGGGTGGTTTTACTAACTGAATTTCAAAGCGGCAATTCTCAGTTATTAAGTCTGTTACATTGCATGGGAATCAGCATCTGCAGACATTGAAGCAGCCGTTATTGGCTCCGGAGGCCTTCAAGAAAATCAAATTGGAGAAGGGTATACCATCCAACAGGTGTTCAATATGGATGAGACTTTATGTTCTGAAGAGGAAGCCTTTCCAGACATACAGTTTATTTCAGGACAAAGCTAAAGCTTCAATTCAATCCATCCAGAAGGATAGGGACGCCTCATTATGTGTAAAAATTCAGCTGAACTTTTGCTTAAACCAGCCACTTCCATTTACACCATCTGTGCAAACCAGCAATTAAAGTTAAGAACAAGGCATTGCTTCCCTGTGTTGCTGAGAAATAAAACCCTGGCAAACGGATTGAACCTCCTCTCTGTCTGAAACGTACTGGTTCCATAAGAGCTGTCATCCCTTTAGAGGCAATACCTGATGTGACAAAGATGCCTGGAGTTCAAGAAAGGATTGCTGAAATGGGATAATGCTCAAAGTAACACCTCTCGAGGACAAATTACAAGGAGTCCAGCTAAGTCAGTTCCTCCTTTTACCAAACATGACACCTTCCTGAGTATAAATAACCAGGAATGATTTCGTGCCTTCTCAGGAAATTGTTCATGCCAAACTGGGAACTTTTTTTTTTCTTTTGACCTTTAAGAATGCAATGGACAATGACAGCGAAATTCTCGCTAAAAGAATATTGGCATAAATCCATGATTGCAATTTGACCATCATCATTATTACTGAATGACATGAAGAAGAGACCCTGAAACGAGATACTAACAAGTTGTGGCTGGAGTGTTTATTATGATTTCAAAATGTTTAAGAATTTAACATTCGCCATGACCAAGGCTGTCCAATTGGGTGGATATTTAAAGGTGGAGAAAAAACTGCGACATATGTAAAGTGAATTTTCACTTCACTGATGCTCACTCCAACCTGACCCTACTTTATTTAAATCTTGACAAAGTCTGCCAGTGAGGAAGAAGATACTCAAAAGTCAATAAATAGGGAAGGCACAGGAAGGTGGGCCCGCAACCCGTGGCCTGACTAAAATCGCCTGTCTTAAACAGAATGATCATTTCCACTCTGGCATGTTTAACATGCAACAGTATATGGAATTCAAAGCTTCAAAACATTTGATTTAGCAAGCCCTATAATCAAGCTCCTCACCAGATAAATGTAAAACCAGCATGGAAAACCATGTTCATCAAGCACGAAGAGGGCCCCTCCAAAGCCTCCCAAATCACCCAAAGTTATATCTTAGGCCTAATTGCCTAACTCTAACCGTCCCAAAGAAGAAGAAGTTCCTCCCAACCACCCACCTGAAGGTGAAAAAGTCACCCAGGTGAGTTGTAAGAGCTGGAGGCTTTGCTGTCTGACTGTCATTTCTGAGTTCCCTCCGAAATTCATAATTTGCAAGAGCTAATTCCATTCATCATCTTTAATCAACATTCATCACTGTTGAGTACTTATGATTTACTATGTAGTAATCTTTTTATTGATTGAATTATTTTTTCAAAAGACTGGATACCACATTTTTTTATTTTTGAGAATCTCTTAGTGAACAAAACTATACATAAATACCAATGGTTCCTAAAAGAAAACGGGACGACTGTAACTGTTTAAAGAAAATTTCAAACCTGAATCACTTTTTGGCCTTCCATTTTCACCTGTCAGCTTTATAGCCATACAGCCATAATTATTGGCGTAATGAACCCAATAAATGTTTATGATGGCTTTCAAAAAATAAAATAGTATCATTTCAAAGATTAATACAGTAATAAGATAATAGAGTTTAATGATATTTGATGTAGGCTGGTATTTTAGGCATACTTTTGTGTTTGACCTTCTACGATGGACAGGTCAAACACCTAACCTAGATTTGGCATTCCCTAATCGTAATTATCGGAGGGTTCTGTTTCATATCAGTGTGAATAACCGGTAATCGACATCTAATAATTTTTCTTCAGCTGTTAATCGCACTTTTTTCTTTTGGGGAAGATCCCTGTTGATAAGAACTGATTTTAGACCCTATCGTGCTTTTGTTAGGTATCGCACCAATAATATTATCGCACCAATAAGAGGAAATATATAATAATAATAATAAATTGAATACCCTTTTCATACAATAGACAAGCGCCATAACTGAATGTCAGTTAACCTAACCTCCAGCGCACAATAATTACAACCGCCTGGTGATGAAGTATTAAATTTTTTATAAGAGCATACATTTTTATTTTGTCTCTGTGTGAATTACATATACATAAACACCAATGACCATCTTCATACAAAAGAAAAAACGCTGAGAAAAAGATTTTACAGCCATTGTAACTGTAAGAAAGAAAATGTTTTGGGGGATATCTGAAGACGAGGGAAACTGCATTATTTTCACCAATAGCCTAAGCCATTCACCAGACATTTAAAGCCTAATAAAATGCCTTAAGATGGCCTAATTGGAAATTATATTAATAGTATCTTTTGTGTAGATTAATTACAGGGATAATAAGGAATAGGACTTAATGTAATATTTGACCAACTCTCTTTTTAGGCTACAATGAGTGTTTGGACCTTTCAAAGGTAGATGGTATAAGCATTTTTATAGGGGGTTGTGAAACCTTTCACACCAGGTATATTGAGCTATTTGGTGGGGTCTGGTAACTGGCATCCCCCACAAGAAGCAGGGGGTTCAGTACTGGTTTAGGCTACCTAATTATTTATAATTATAGTTGGTTTTTTAGTTTTGGGTGGTGTTCTCTCCAAAGGTCTTCTTTTATCTTCAATTTCTACTCCAGCATGACTTTCCTGTTATTCTGTAGTAGTATCATAATTTTGTGCTATTTGCATTAACATTTCAAATGAGTTTGATAAAATGTTACCCATATCCTTTGTGCGTGTTTCTTGATTTTTGACAATTTTAGTTTTTCTGTAAAGCATTACAGGCAGTCCCCGTGTTATCGGGCGGGGTTCGAACAGCGACGCAAACCGAAATAATTGGCTAACAATAGCGCCGATCAAAGCCTACTTTTCAAAATAAAACCTGAGATTGAGCCGACACAGATCGGAGCCGATAACCGGGATCAGCACCAAAACTGGAGATCGTGTCTTAAAAATCACCTTATCGCCTTACTACACAACGCCATCCAGGATCACCGATAACCGGGACTGCCTGTATTTTCTTCCTCTGAGATTTATTTTCCAAAGTTTTGTTAATTTATCTCTATGTCTTTGGAAATTACTAGTTATTGTTATCAAAGGCATATGTAAGTTTCTTAAAGGATCTTGAATTGACAGATCACTTTCAATTCTAATTTAGCCTCACTAATAGACATCCCTTTCTTCTGTAGCATTTTCAATTCCATATTGTAATGGAATACCATGCATTCTTTTGAGTATTGCATGAAGATTCTGCCTGTTTGCTACATTTTGGTTCCCTGGACTATTATTAAAAAGCAGATTGCAACACACTACATACAAGTTTGTTTTGACAATATTTTAATGTTGCCCATATTTTGCTGGAAAAAGTTCTGACACTTCAGTGGCTTTGGGACATATATCTTATTTCTCTGCCACAACCTAAAACTTTATTTCTTCATAAGAACTTGAAGGGAAATTTTATTTTTGTGATTTTTAACATTTGTTCTTTTTTTTTTTTACTTGGTAGAATATATACTTACAATCTTGACTTGATATCTTTTTTAAAAGAGTCCAAAAGACTATTCTTTTTGATTGGTTTGTCACTGTTCTCAGGAAGCACAATGGTAACCTGAATACTATTTATAGTGTCATGTTTTTTAATTTTTACATTTATATTATCTATTGTTGTTATACACATATAGTCCTCAGACTGACTCTTTGTTGTGGATTCTATAAGACATGTCTTTTCTCTTGTGGATTCTATAAGACACGTCTTTTCTCTTATCTGTCTAAACAACAATTTTGCTGGTGAATGTCTGTTTAATAGGTAGTTTTCTAACTTTGGGGCTGAAATTTTCCATTCTGTTTCTAAGGTGAGAAACCTTGACCAAGTTCCCTCTCTTTAGGAGCCAGAGTGAGTCAAGGTTGGGTCAAGACAATATTTACTTCTTTTGGGTTTGTTTTGTACTGATGATTGGAGTGTTATAACATTACAATTTTGTTTTGATTTTTCTAAAGAAAGGTTGTCAGAGGAGGTTCCAGCGGGTCAACAGAACGAGTCACTACCATCAAAGGGTCCAGGGTGGATGGAACATAATGACTTGTCATAAAGATTGAGGAAAAAAATGTAAACCTGAAAACCTTTAAAAGATATCATCAGCTCTCATGGAGTTTATTCTGCACCAATGGCACAAGCGAGAACCGATTCCCAAATGTCCGCCCTACCCTACCCCCTCAGGGGATAGCACAACATGATTAGAGGGCCTCCAAGTGTAAGCCAAACCCGCTTATAAGACTGAGAGGGCTACATGAATACAATCTTCCCTACCCTAATCACATCATGGGCAAAACCAGGTCGAATGCCAAGAGTCCTATCCCCAGAACCAGACCCCTGAATCGTGGCCCAGCCCTAATGAATACTCCACCTTTTAGATATCAATCTGATATCTTTCAGGTCCAACATTATAGGGTAGTTGATGGTCCTCCACAGTTCCTACTTATTTAGCTTTGATATAAACCCAATCCCAGCTGTGATATCTTTTCCTATTTATCATCTCCAAAATTTTACAAAAAGTGGAAAATTCCACAAAATTAGTCCAAATAAATATATAATAATATATGAAGCTCTTGGACTCAAACCCGGGAACAAATTCCTGGGGTTCAAGAGCCCCCTCACCACATCAAGATGGTCCCATAATGAGGGGGAGGGAGACAGGTGGCAGCACAATCCAATTGTGTATTATTCGTTGACAATTTACAGTTTAAAGGATTAACTACAGTACAGGGACACCCGCCAAGAAGGTCTGTCCATGAACTTTACGTAAAGATTGAGTAATAGGAGTGGAGATCCTCTTAATTTGTAACTGTAAATAATTTAAGTTAAGGTTCTTTTGGTATTATTAAGATATTGTTAAGATTGATGAGTTAGGCTTAGTTTAAGGGTTCTTATAAGGGTCTTGAGAAAACTGTAGTAATAAGGTGACTAGTTTTGTGCAAGAGTTTGCATATTATTGTGATAAACTGTAAATAAAATTAGGATAAGGTTCTGTTTGAAGGTCTTCGGACAACTGTAATATTAAGGTTAATAAAGTAGGAATAGGTAATATGTGAGTTTTGTTGTTAACACAATTTTTAAAAGTAAATTGTATTTTTCCCTAACTATACAAACATGAGGTCCTTTACATTGAGAATTACTTACGGTCAAGCTGGAAACGGCTGTTAAATTCTTGAACAAAGTGGTTAGCCAGTAACTACCGTTAGGTATGCGGGAATACCCACCTGCCCAGATGTAAACATTCCAGTTTGCCTTTTAGCCCAGGTTTCAGATTGTGGGGTGGTATGAGGTGGGCATAAAAATGTAATGTAAAAGACTTCAGGTTTGTACAGCTAAGAAAACTACCATTTACTTTTAAAAACTGTGATTTGTTCTTATGTGATACACAAACCATCAGTCCTTTACATTAGGAAAACTCATTGGTTGGAGGGAGGAATCTGAGCAAGTCCCCTTGAACTGACTGGAGTTCTGCACACCTGGGCTACTTCCCCTGGTCGAAAGAGCAAGGAGAACCATGCCTCTGAAATATTGATCAGAGTATAGGAACTGCAAGATCAAACGTCACACATCTGGACCTTTTAGAATGAGTGAGGAATCGTAACTCATACAAAAAAAGGCTGGGAAGAATCTAAAGAGTCAGAGGCAGTAAGGAAAGACCCAAAACGGGGTTTTCTTTATTACCAGTCTCCTTCCTCCCCTTGCTAGAGGAGGGAGCAGGATTGCTTCTATGATACTAGATAGAAAAATACAATGGGTGCTCGATGTGTAGTCTTACCGCATCAGATGCCAGTTCCAGCAAGCATCAGTTCAAGTCCCATTCTCAGTTCGAAGGAAGAGAAGTAGGGGGATGAGGAAGGAGGGGGAGGAGGAGAGGCCAGTCACTCTCAGAATCCTTCACACCTCCAGAACCAACACCTTACGCCAGATGCTACCTATCCTCTTAAAGGAGCTGTGTAAGAAAACACAAATTGTTGAGCAGCCACCACAGGACCAAGGAAAAAGGTTCCAAGAGCCTGTGAGAAAAGACCCGAAGGTAGAAGACATAAATGTGGTCTGATGAGACCACATCTCGCTTCCAGACCTACAGAATCTTCCAAAATGTGAACAATGGACCAGGCCATTGACTTCGTGAGCTCTCAGGGGGAGTGCACAAGTGTCGCCGTCACCAGCTGCAGAGGACATCCTTTCAATTGCCTCACGAAGCCTGAAGAAAGACGTGTCCTTAGATATTTCTTTCCTGGGAGAGTCAGTACTAGTGAAAATGTCAATGACATCCAGGTTAAGAATGTCAAGCCAGCCTTTTCAGAAAGTACCGCAGCACTCTAACAGGACAAAGTAGCGATTGATCTGGATCACTGATTGCAAAGTCCAAAGAGGAGGGGATCGAGGACTCAAACCTGGTAACAGATGCCAACGGATTCAGAGTCTGCTACATCCAAGAAGGAGTCGGTGCATTGATCCCCTTCCCCCATAGACTGACATCAAAGGTCCACGAAGATCATCCATCCTCTACGTCAAGGCCGGAGTGAGATGAGAGATGGTCCTGAGAGGCAGATCTCTGTCCCACGACTCTAACAAGGGCACATGCAAAGCATGAGACAGGAACTCTAAATGAGAGTCACATGCCACCCAGGGACCTAAGGTCCCTGAGACGGCAAGACCGATAGAAGCTTCTCATTAGTAGCTAAATCTCAACGGAGGAGAAAAAGGCTACTTTCAGATGGAAGACCAGGCTGAATGGGGCATAAGTCCTTCATAACTAAATCGGAGAGAAGCAACCCTCAGCGGAGAAGGCGAGGAAGTCTGCGGCCTGCTGAAGAGCGACTCTGACCTGGGAACAAGTCTCGTCAACGACACCAACCAGAGAAGATGGCTCCATCCCTGGAACGTGCTGCAGAGGACTGCAAGAGATATCCAGCTATCTCTGTTGTCGCTCGGCAAAAAAGCCTATGCCAGCAAGGGAAGCTTGGTAGTCTTAGTCATGAAAACACAGGGATGTACTGCCTGAGGAACCGTTTCATGTGTAGCTGACACACAAGGTTGGGCCAGGGAGAACTCTTCTCGATGTCTCGGAAGCAGAGCTATCAGGTCGGGTGAAAGGCGAGGTCTTCCAGTATTTATCTTTAAATTCGGGATGAGCAATGCCTGTTGAACACCTTGTGAATCAGATAAATACGGAGGGAAGACGCAGACGTCGAGGTTGTCCCATAAGGTCAGCATGCATGCCTGTAGCGGTCAATTTGTCAGGTACAAAGGAGTAGAAAACCTACGGACTTCTGTTATGCCGGGAGGCAAACAAAAACACAATGGGGATCCCTCAAGTTGAGCAGTCTCTCCGTGAAGAATTGAGTGAAGAGAGCATCCTGTCCAGGTCACTCGAACCAAGGGCACCAGGAGGGAAAACGATAACCTCTTGCAACAACACCACCGAGTGTCCCAAAAACCCCATCCTGAAATTCTCGGAAGGCCAGAAAGGCTGCCTGAGTTCTAGGATGTTGATGAGAAGGTACTTATCGTCTTGGTCACACACCTCCAAGACAACAGTCTTACAGGTGTGCACCTATTCCTCGATCAGTGCATCAAAGAACAGACCCATGACGCGAGGAGAGTATGCAAGCATATTCGAAGGCTCCTGTCAATTAAGCTTCGGCCAAAATCCTTTCTCATCCCTCAAAAGGGAAAAGAAGGATGGAAGATTGGAAGCATGCCTCCCTCATTCTTCATGACAAGAATGAAGGCGAAGCTGACTCGAGGGGAAGCTTCTGCAATGATGACAGAAGAAAAAGATGACTAGCTCTACCCAAGTTGGCTGTTCCCAAATCGGGAACATGGGAGGAGATGGGAGGGAAGTTCAATGAAAGATTGCCGAGAACCGAAGGGAAGCATTTACTTCTCCTGAAGAATATCCAGGTCTCGGCAATGTCACTGTCAAGTCCGGAGACTCGGCAAGTATCACTTCACCCAGGCGTCCACAGTAGGAGAACTCCTGTACTATCGATCCCTCTTCCTCTCTTTCCTTCTGCCCTCCTATCGATTGGAAAAGAGGGTGGAAAAAGACACAAGTATGCGCACTCTCCCAGAAGGGATGAAGAAGTCTGTGTGTTTCCGCGATCTCCCTTCGAAACCTGAGACTTCTTAGGAGTTGATGAAGGGCTGGCCTGACTCTTAAAGTCGGGCCAAGAGGATACAAAGACCCAAGGGTCTTGGCCACTGTCCAGAGAATAAGGCAGTTGCCCTGGCATGTTCCTTAACTACCGCAGTATCTGGCAAATCTCTGAAAGAGAGAGGCAGATCTGAGTAAAGGTCCATTCCTAAGGGCTGAGCCGACTCAGGACTTACAAAACTGGAGATCCAAATTAGGACAAAGTCCCTCTTCTTAGCACCAGAACTGCCCACAGGTTGCCGCCTGGTGTTGGGTAGGAAGACCCATCCCCGGACAGGACCAGTCTCTAGAAGGCAGTTTCCTCTCCAGGAATGGTCGCATCTGAGGAGAGAAAGCCTTAAAAAAAGTGAAGGATCACAGATCCCATAAAGAGACTGCCTGGAGGAAACCAAGCAGTGTCCTCCAGGACCACCGCCTCTCGTTGCGGAAAGGAATACCCTCTGCGGCGAGGAGAAGCAAGAGACCAGAGTCCGGATGAAGCAGAGACGGGACAACCTGCAGTCGGCATAAGACCTCTACGAGGCAAGATAAATCGCATTCTGTCGAGGCGGAGGAGGGAAAGGGAGCTTGACTGGTGTCTCGACCTGAATGAACTCCTTGTCTGAAGTAAAGGTATTCATCTGGTCGAGAATGCTCTCACAAGCAAGGACCGCGGTGGTCCCATCGAAACTCCTGATCCCTTTGGGAACTGCAAGGGCTTCGTGCGTGAAGATTATTCACAGGGGGCCACAGTCCTGTCCCAGAGATCCCCATGCTGACAAATCGGTGCAAAGTTCTCCAAGAAATGATAAAAAGGGTGATCACTACTCGAAGAGGTAGACCCTTGATGCCTACCGGAGTGCAAAATTCCCGTTCCTCTCTCCCTGGAGGGAGAACCTCGACAGATCCCAAGAAACCCTCCTCGACTACCTGGGTGTGCAGTAAACCCCCCGTGTTCGCTCTCATGATTTGCGGACTCGCGTATTCGCGGATTTCTCTGTGGAATGTATCTATCTACCTATTATTTGCGGAAAATTCGCCAATTCGCGGTATTTTTCACTGAGAAATATTCACTAATTACTGTATTTTCATATTTTCATGACGAAATGCACTTTTCGTAATAAAACTATTTATTAAAAAATAAGTATAAGCATTTTTAGAGGATTTTTCTTGTGTTTAAACTATCAAAATAGGCAGTTCTAACTGTTTTTTTGAAGGGGTTTTGAGTATTCGCAGGGGGGGGGGGTACGCATCCCCTGCAAATACGGGGGGTTTACTGTACTACAAGACAATCCGGGGACCAATTCTGAAAAGTAATTCCCAGTAGCCGATCTCCAAAGAAAGACAATTTCGTCAGAGTTCTCTCTGCTCGTCTCGCACCTTCCAGAACAACCGAGAGGAAAAGAGAACAGGTAAAGAGAAAGAGTACCCCTACCTGTCCTGCCAGAAAGACCAGCAGGAGAGGTAGACCGTGAGCGATGATCAACTGAAGTTGATGACTTCATCATGGGGGAAGAAGAGCGCTTGTGGCATGGCAAAGCACTTTCCTGGGAAGAGCAGAAAGTTCTCTCGAACAGTGTCAAGAACTCGATTCAGTTGATTCGAGCGAGCCTAAGCAATCATGCAAACGCGATCTGGACTGGGTGGCAAGCGGGGTGAGCCTAGCCGATCATGCGAACCCAATCAGGGGCTGGGCAGAGAGAGCTGAGCGGAGCCAATCACGTGAAAGTGATCACGGGCTGAGCAGGCCGAGCCAAGCCGAACATGTGAACACAATCGGCAGCTGAGCGGTGCGGAACTCGTCTGCCGTAAATTAGCACTGACCTCCCAAACTCTAAACTCCTTCGTGGCCAAAATCCCTCGAGAAGAAGGTTTAAAGGGGGATTCCGTGTCTGCTATCGTGCATGCTCGGACCCTAAGGTCTGAGAGACAAGGATGGGACCAGACTGAGCAACCAAAGCAGCTGGCAGGCAGTGTTGAGACACCTGAATGTCTCAGCACCTTCTCTCATCCTGCGTCTCTCGCCAGAGGAGAATGAGAATTGGTTCCCGCCCTTGCTAGTGAGAGAACTATTACCTCCCTGGAGAAAGGCAGTCCCTTAGAAGTCCCACAGGACTTCCAAGGGGAACCTCTTCCCTGCTTCTCCAGGCATTCGAACTGTTGGGATCGAGACACCAGGTTGGGAACTTGGCCTAGCACTGGGAAGCGCTCAGCGAGCACTTGTAGTGCTGGCAGGACGAGCAGACACACCTAGATGCCTTGGCCCTTTCTCTCACCCTGCTCCTGAACTGGGACGGGGAGAGTACTCTCCGGTACCAGTCTTACAGGCGGGACCCCTAGAACTGGTGGTGGGAGCACAAAATGAAGTCTGCGTGCCTGCGGCTCCCAAACACAAAACCCAGGGGTATGCGACTCTGTCCCCGAGCCTGAAGGCTGGGAAGAACTGACAAGAGACCCACTGCCTCCTCAGAAGGAGGCAGCCCCTTAGATGTCCAATTAAGGACTCCTTAGGAGGAAGAAGCAGCCTTCTTCTCCTTCAGCTGGCGGGGGCCTATCCAGTTTCCCAGGACCCCTTTGAACCTCAGAAGAAGAAGGGAAGAGGCAGCAGAAGACAAAGTTAAAGATAAAGCTGAAGACAGAAGCGGCTACCTCCCATAGGACATCTTCCGTAACCTCCACTCTGACATCATCTACAGGATGGACAGGAAACTTCAAACCTCCAAGGCAGCTTAGGCAGGAACACAACAACAGCAGGCCAGGACACAAACACCAGGAGTAGTAACAGAGGCGATCAGGACAACCCAGGCAGGAGCTATGGAAGTGGTCTGGAAGGCATGAGCTACAGGAACGACATTAGCAGAGACAGGAGCTAACGGGGCAGCTGTGGCAGGAGACCAGGAGGAGCTGCCCAGTGACTAGTCACCAGGGTAACAGGAACAACCAAAACAGGAGGCAGAGCAGGAGTAGACAGGACCACAGATACACCAGAGGCATAGCCACAGCATACACGAGAGCCAATAAATGATAGCGATTGATACACATCGACAAGGTACAGAGCTGGAAACCGAGTCACTAATGTGGACCTACACCATCCCATCAAGGTAGTGTGGCCAATCCCGAAGCAACCACTGTATGAGCATCAAAGGAACTCCTCCAGGCTAAGATATCCAAAAGTGAGTTATCCAGCCAACCACTGCTGTGCCTACGATGCTCGCTGCCAACCTAAAAGAAAAAAAGCAAAGATGTTTAATAGAGGGAGACTCCTCTTGCTCCGAGGGAAATGTCCTATGAAGCGAGAGGAGGCCCGTGAGAAGAGGTCGCCCAAACAGGTCCACCCCACCTGCGATAGAGGGTGAAGGAGAGATCTCTCCTGAAGAAGAGATAGAAGAAAGCTATCGGGAGAGAGACTAGGAAGGAGAGGCTACTATGGGCGCCGTGGAAGAGAAACTTACCGACGACACCCTGCAACCCTCCTCTGAAGGCGAAGAGCAACACTCAGCACAAGTCAGGATAGGGAAGCAGTGGCACCCTTGTACAAGGAGGGTGTGAGGCCCAGTGATAGGAGAGCGAAAGTGTTACGCCCCTGGCCATCAATCCCAAGACACACACAGTGGGGAAACGATGGCATACACAAGGCTATCACAAATTGTGGGTTTGTATATTAATATATGTCACACACAATATATACAGAAAAACACAAAAAAGATCCCACCGGGAAAAAAGAGCTTAACAAAAGTCAGGCAAAGAACTCTGATAACACGTCTGCAATGCACGATGGCCAAAAGAAAACTGAAATGTTTACATCCCAGCAGGCAGGTATTCCTGCCTATCTGACGGTAGTTACTGCCTAACCACCTTGTTCAAGAGTTTAACGGCTGTTTCCAGCTTCGCCGTAAGTGATTCTAATGTAAAGGACTGATGGTTTGTATATCATGTAGGAACAACTCTAAATTTGTTCACTGACATCTCATCTCCAACAGTTTGAAAAAAGCACCTACAATGGTTCTATGGTCAGGCTGGGATGAAGCGTGAACAGTCCCGGTTCCTATCCCTAGGCCTGTCTGGCTCCTGGCTCTCAGAAAACCTCAAAGAGGTGGAGGGAGACAGGTGAGAGATCCCTAGCACCCTTGCAGGACCTGCCAGAGGCCAAAGCCCCAGCAGATGAGTACGGCCATGGGCGGTCATCAATCCGCGTTGACAACAGCTATATGGGTTAGGGAGAACGGTCCCGTTCGCATTCGCGTGAACAGGGGCTGCCCGAAGATGTCCTACAGTCATTTTAGAAGCTGGAACCTCTACAGTAGAAGACTGGATGGGGGACCTCCTCTTGCCTTTCCCAAGTGAGTGGGCCAGTAGGCTGGCATCACCTTTCCAGGACCCTTGCACCATTCCCTTAGGAGAATGGGTAAGGAAAGAGTGAGCACTTGCATGCTCTCTACCCACTATCTCTTGCTGGGCCGTGCTGGCAGCTGGGCCCGGGCCCATAGACCGGGTACCCTTACCGGCCTGATGAAGGTGACTTCCTGTGACCGGTACTGGTGCACCGGCAGCAATGGGAGCTGCAGTACTGGTAGTACTGATTGTGAGAGATCCCGTAGCCTTCTCCATGGAAGCAGGCTGGCCGTCAGAAGCCCTACAGGACTTCTTATGGCTAATAGAGGCAGCCTTCTTCTTCCTCCACTTACCAGCTTTGGAGGAAGAAGGGAGGAGATGACAGCACCAATAAAGATGAAGACAAAGACAGTGACGATGGCTTCCAATTCCTCTTCTTCAACGTCTTCTGGTCACAGCAGGCCTTGGACAGCAAGGCGTGGAGAAGGACGTCATCAACGGGAAGACAATGTGGAGGGTAACACTTGTGGGCACACTATCCTAGGCATGTTCAAAGGTATCAATCTTTGTATGATTGAATTTTTGTTTCCCTATTATAGTTGTTGTGTGTGTATGTTTTGTTTATGAATACGACATTTTTAAGATAAAATAAAGTTTTATATATATTTATCAAGTAATTACATAACTACTAGCTTTCTACATGGCAGTCTAAGAATTCAATTTTCGTGGAGGTGCTACTATCATTCGTGTAGGTGACAAGGTCCCACCCACTTTCAGGACTGATAGGTACAACTCAGCAAAGAGCTTCAATTCATTTTAGCCCTGACGTCCATTTGCGGTCAGGCGGGTGGGCTCTGATTATGTAATTACTTGGTACGTATATATAAAACTTTATTTCATCATGAAAATGACATTTTTATAATAAAATAAAGTTTATAAATACTTACAAAGTAATTACATTGCTATAAGTTCCTACATTTGCAGCAGCTTAAGTTTTAAAAATTTCACGGTAGCGCTCATATTGTTTTGGTGTAACAGACCCCGGCCACTTTCAGGGAAGAATAAGTACAACGGGCTCAGGTATCCAATTCGTTCATGCATAATGTCCATTAGACGGGAGGCAGGAGAGCTCTGATCATGTAATTACTTGATAAGTACTGTATATATAAAAATCACAATTTTTAAAAGTAAATTGTATTTTTCCTAACTATACAAACCTGAGGTCTTTTACATTAGGAATTACTTACGGCAAAGCTAGACACGGCCATTAAACTCTTGAACAAGGTGGTTAGATAGTAACTACCGTCAGGTAGGTAGGAATACATTACCCACCTGCCCAGATGTAACCATTCCAGTTTGCCTTGCAGCCCTGGTTCAGATTGAGGGGTGGCATGAGGCGGGCATAAAAATGTAATGAGAAGGACCTCAGGTTTGTATAGTTAGGAAAAATACAATTTACTTTCAAATATTGTGATTTGTCCCAACACGATACACAAACCATCGGTCCTTTACATTAGGAAGACTCACTGGTTGGAGGGAAGAATCTGAGTGAGTCTCTTGAACTGACTCGAGTTCTGCACACCTAGGATGCTACCCCTGGTCAAAAGAGCAAGGAGTACCGTGCCTCTGACATACTGATCGGAGTGTAGGAACTGCAAGATCATATGTCAGATACTGGACCTTTCCGCATGAGTGAGGAAACGTAAGTTATACAAAATAAGCTGGGAAGAATCTAAGGGTTGGAGGCGGTAAGGAAAACCCAAGATAGGGTTTTCCTCATTGCCAGTCTCTCCTTCCTTCCCTTGCTTGAGGAAGGAGCAGAATTGCTTCCATGATTCTACAAGAAAAATAGAACAGGTACTCGATGTGTAGTCTTACCGCATCATACGTCAGATCCAGCAAGTGTCGGTTCAAGTCCTATTCTCATCCTGAAGGAGGAGAAGTAGGAAGACGAGGAAGGAGGAGGAGGAGGAGAGGCCAGTCACTCTCGATATCCTTCTCACTCCCAGAACCAACACCTTAGGCGAGATGCTACTTGTCCTCTTGAAGGAGCCGGGTAAGAAAACACAACTTGTTCAGCAGCCACCACAGGACCAAGGAAAAAAGGTTCCAAGGGCCTGTGGGCAAGACCAAAGGAAGAAGACAAGAGTGTGGTCTATGAGACCACATCTTGCTTCCAGGCTGACAGAAACTTCCGGAATGCGAGGGATGGACGAAGCCATTGACTTCAACTTAACGAAGCCAAGGGAAAGATGTGTCCTTAGACACTTCTTCCTTGGGAGAAATAATACTAAAGCGAAAACATCGACAACATCCCGGTTAGGAATGTCTAGCCTTTTCGGAAAGTACCGCAGCTCCCTGATAGGGCAAGGTAACAACTGATCTGGATCATCGATACAAAGTCCAAGGAGGAGGGGAACAAGAATGACGCAAACCCGACAATAGATGCCGATGGATTCGGAGTCCACTTACAACATCCAAGAAGGAGTCAAGGTATTGATAGCCCTTCACCTGTTCTTCCATCTTCTACACCAAGGCCAGAGCAAGATGAGAGATGGTCCTAAGAAGGCACGTCTCTGTCTGATGACTCTTGTAAGGGAGCTTGAAGAGTACAGGACAGGAAACCTAAACGAGAACAGTTCCCTGCGACAGCAAGACCAAAGAAGCTTCTCATCAGTACCTAAATCTCGACTGAAGAGAAACAGGCTACTTCAGATAGAAGACTAGGTCGCAAGGGCCCATGTTCTTCACAACTGAAACGGAGAGAAGCAACCCTTGCCGGAGAAGACGAGAAGTCCAGACTTGAAGAACAGCTTTGACGTGAGAAGAAGTTCCGTCAACGACGCCAACCAGCCAAGACGAATCCAGTCCCTGGAACAGTGTTGCAGAGGACTTCAAGAGATATCCAGCTATATCCGTTGCTATGCTTGGAAGGAAAACCGGAAAGTCTCCCAGTCCTGAACACACAGGGATGTACTGCCTCAAGAACCGCTTCTTGTGTAGCTGCTACAGGAGGTTGGGTCAAGGGTCAAGGAGAACTCTTCTTGATGCCTCGGAAGCAGAGCTATCAAGTCAGGCGAAGTCTTCCAGCATTTGTCTGTAACTCAGGGTGAGCAATGCTTGTGAACCCCTAGCGAAACAGACAAATATAGAGGGAAAAACATAAATATCGATGTTTCCCAAAAAGACAGCATGCCTCACCGTAGCTGCCCCTGGGTCTGGTACAAAGGAGCAAGAAAACTACCGACTCTGTTGGGCCAGGAGGCAAACAGAAAGACACTAAGGATCTAGGTCGAGCAGTCTCTTCGTGAATCTTTGTGAAGAAAATAGTGAAGAGCACATTCCATCCCGATCACTCAAACCCAAGGCCAAGCTCACCTACCAATACATCCCCACCGGGAATGTATCTGGTTAACTGAGTTATCGAGGGCACTGCAGAACACTCGAGTACCTGCAAATGTTGACAGATGAAACAGGAGGAAAAAACGATTCCCTCGTTTGTTGACATATGCCACTACAATGAAACCACCGAGTGTCACAAAACTCATCCTGAATTCTTGCAAGGCCAAAAGGCTGCCTTGAGTTCAGGATATTGATGAGAATGTGCTACAGTAAACCCCCCATATTCGCGGGGGATGCGTACTACACCCCACCCCCCGCGAATAGCTAAAATCCGAGAATACAGGTATTTCTCTACTTACGATGGGATTAGGTTCCAAACAACCCATCGTTTGTTGAAAAAATCGTAACTCGAATATGGCCTAGCCTTCGCTAGGATAATCAATACCATCTATACATATATAGTAGCCTAGCCTACACTACACAGTATACTTTTTTACATATATGGTATACTATTTATTAGTGTCAGCTAATTCTGCAGGTTCAATGCAGATTGACATGATAAGTCAGTATAAAGAGAAACTGAATAACAAACAAGGCCTAGCCTGCACTTTCGTATATCATATACGGTAGTCTAGCCTACATTACACTGTATTCTATTTTCACATAACACCATATTATACAAACATCAAAATAACGAATGTGCATCTTTTCCATGGATCTTTTAAAAAGTTATGCTTTACTACACTGTATCCAACTGTAAATATTCTTATATTGCTTTTGCATTATAAATTCCGATCATAGTGTTTTTAAGTCGAAATATAACTTAAATATGTCTCGTTGTGAAATTAATTTAGCTATTTTTTTCATTTATAGATGACGTTGGCGGCATGTTTGTTTTGTGTAAAAAAATCAAGATTCCAATCGCTGTTTTCTCTTGATTTCATCATCATACTATGAGCTTATCGTATTTATCTATTTTTGGCATGAAAACAGCAGTAATATGTGTTCTTTCATGCCCAGTAGTTTTGATTAAAATACTTTCCAATTTTATTTGCGGTCGAGTTTCATCCATGTTGCCAATGCACGATAATTTATAGTCATTAACAGCTTGAACATTCTTTTCTCAGCTTCAGCTACAACTTGTAGCTTAAATTTACTGTAGCCATATATTTCCTTCCTGATCTTCTCTCCAAAGCGGATAAGGGTAGTGTAAAATTATATCAGTAATTAACGTCATTTTTAACATAACTACGGTAATTGTTTAACCGTACGATGGTTGAAATACAAGCAAAACAGTTGTTATCCGATTAGGTTATTAGCAAAACAACAGTTTCTCGTTCGGTTGTTTATAGCTCTACGCATTTTCTTAAGAGTATAAGGTTACTAACAATACTTTCATCATTCTCTTACTTTTTTAACTAGAAGATGGAATAAACAGATGGAGAAAAATTATTATTATTAAAATAGTTTAACTAGACCACTGGGCTGACCATCAGCTCTTGCTGGAAGATTAGGATGGAATGACAAGTCTAGGCTAGAAGCCTAGCACTGGGGCCTAATAGGTCACTTGTCAAATGATGATAAATGAAAATGAAATTAAAAGCTGTAAAAGGCATGCACTTTCATACTGGAACACACTCACACAATAAATACATTTAAACTCATGCTTCCATACATACACTAAAAAGGTATATTAAAATTTAAAATAAATTAAGTAAAATCATAAAATTTACTTCTGTTTTAAAATTCATTATACTGATTGATTGTTTTTTCTTATATTTTCCAATTAATTTGCAGCTTCTCATGAACATTAAAATGGGTGCTATTGAGAACGTTGAAGATTGACAAAATTTCTTCTATCGGGTCTATTTCCAAAATTTGATAATGGCCAGTATATGCTTAACTGTTATCAGCACGTGACTGCAATCTGGGCATTTGGGAAGAGGGACCACATGGACTGTTCATTATGTCCATGTGTCAAGCAGTATGGCTATTCAAGACGTGTCAGAATCACTTGTGCTTGTCTCTCTCTCTGATATGACTGAACTCCATTTTCGAACACTGGATTTTATCTGTTTTAATTGAGAGTTGGTCTCTCTTGCTGCCTGATTGTATGTTGTGCCTGTGCCCGCTGAAATTTAAAAAATATTTTCTAAATATTGTAAAACGGTATTAATTGCTAACTCCATCGCTCATTATCGTGAGGATTAATGCACTACCTGTATTTACAAACGCACAAAAATTGCCTGACCCTGGCTTTAACTTCCCCACACAACGAGCAGAAGAGGTCAGCTCATTGAATTAATGTACCTATTCCAGCCTCTCGACCAATGTATGCACCATCGCAGCCTGATTGTGCGTTGTTGCCTCGCCAGTCGCCCATGAATTTAAAATATGTATTTTCAAAATATTGTTGTATCGATATTAATTGCTAACCCCATCATAAAAGCGAATTATCTTAAGTCGAATTATCGTAACTCGAGCACTACCTGTACTTAAAGCCCCTCTAAAAACACTTAAAACTGCCTACTTTGATAGTTCAAACACAAAAAAGAAAACTCTAAAAATGCTTATACTTGAGTACTGTATTTTAATATTTTTATCACAAAAAGTGCATTTTGTCATGAAAATGATATGAAAATGCAGTAATTAGTGAATATTTCTCAGTGAAAAATACTGCGAATAGGTGAATTTCCCGGAAATAATGTGTACTGTATATACGTTCCACAGAGAAATCCGCTAATAGGTGAATCCGCGAATTGTGAGACAGCGAATATGGGGGTTTACTGTAATTGTCTCTGTTACACACCTTCAAGACAAAGTCTTACGGGTGTGCGCTATTCCTCAATAGGTGAATCTGAGAGCAGACACACGATGTGAGGAGAATATGCAAGCATATTCGAAGGTTCCCTCAATCAAGCATTAGCCCAACTCTTTCCTCATACTTTGAAGAGGGATGGAGGACTGGAAGCAGACCTCCTTCATTCTCCACCATGGGGAAGCTTCTGCAAGATGACAGGATACCAAGATGATTAGTTCTAGCTGGGCTGGCATTTCCTGAATTGGGAGCACGGGAGAGGAAGTGGGATGGAAGTTTGATGAAAAGAATTGCCGAGACCTAAGGGAAATAGATACTTCTCCTGAAGGAATTCATTCCCAGGTCTCGGCAATGTTGCTGCCAGCTCCAGAGACTTGACAAGTACCATTTCATCCAGTCATCTGCAGTAGGGGAACTTCTGCCTGGTCAATACTTCTTTCTCTCTTCCCTTCTGCCCTCTTTCCTTATGGAAAAAAGAGGGTGGAAAGGGACACAGTTCTGCACTCTTTCCCAGAAAGGAAGAAGAGGGCTATATGTTTCTGCAACCTTCTTCCAAAGCCTGGGACTTCTTAGTTGAGGAGGGCTGGCTTGAACTTAAGGTCAAGCCAACATGACTAAGACCCAAAGGTCTTGGCCATTGTCCAAAGGACAAGGGAGTGCCCTGGTATGAATCTTGATTACTGCAGTATCTGACAAATCTCTGAAAGAGAAAGGCAGAACCGAGTGAAGGTTTTCCTAAGGGTTGAGTCAACTCAGGACTTACGAAACTGGAGATCCGAATTAGGACAAAGTCCTTCTTAGCACCAGAATTGCCCATAGATTGCCGCTTGGTGTAGGAAGATCCACCCCCGGACAGGACCAGTCTCCAGAAGGCAGAGTTGTCTCCAGGAATGGCTGTATCCAAGGAGAGAAAGCCTAAAAGTGAAGGATCATGGATCCATCAGGAGAATGTCTGGAGGAAACCAGCAGGTATGCTGCAAGACCACCCCCTCTCATTGTGCAAGAGAATACCCTTCATGGCAAGGAGAAACAGAGAAAGTGCCCAGTCCGGATGAAGCAGTCAGAACAACCTGCAATCAGCAAGACCCCTCCAAGGCAAGAAGAATTCGTATTCTGCCAAGGCAGGGGAGAAGCTCGGTGTCTAGACCTGAATGAACTCCTTGTCCGGAGAAAAGTATTCATCTGGTCGGGAACGCTCTCGCAAGCAAGGACCGCAGTGGCCCCCGAAACTCTTGGCCCATTCGGGAACTGCAAGGGTTGTGAGTGATGAAGATTATTTCTTGGGGGAGCTGCGGTCCTGTTCCGGGGATCCTCTCGCTGACGAATCAGTGCAAAGTTCTCTAAGAAACAAGGGTGATCGCTACTTGAAAAGGAAGACCCTCACTGCTTCGAAAGCGTGAAACTCCTGTACCTCTCTCCTTGGAGGGAGACCTTGACAGATCCCAAGAAACCCTCCTCGGCTACCTGGTTGTACTACAAGACAATCAGGGGACCGACACTGAAAGCAAACCAGGCAGCCAAACTCCAACGAAAGACAAATTCATCAGAGCTATCTCTCTGTCTCGTGCCTCTCGGAACAACCAAGAGGAAAAGAGAACAGGTGAGGAGAAAGAGTACCCCTACCTGTCCTGCCAGGAAGACCAGCAGGAGAGGCGGACTGTGAGCGATTATCAACCAAAGGAGATTATTGCCACACGGGGGAAGAGGAGCGCTTGTGCCACGGCAAAGTGCTTTCCTGGGAAGAGCACAAAGTTCACTTGAACAGTGCCTAGAACCCGATTCGGAAAAACCAAGCAGGGCTGAGCCGAGCTGCACCAAACTGAGCCTATCACGCGAACACGATCCAGACTGGCTGGTAAGTGGTGGACTGGGAGGCAAGCAGACCGAGCCGAACTTAGCCAGCCTCAAGAACACGACCAGGGGTTGGGTGGGGCTAGCATGGCGAGTGAGCCGAGCTGAGCCGAGTCTATCGCACGAACGCAATCAGAACTGGACAGGAAGGAACTCATCTGCTGTGAACTAGCACTAATTTCCCAAACTCTAAACTCCTTCAAAGCCAAGGCCCCTCGAGAAGAAGGTTTAAAGAGGAATTCCGAGTCTACTATCCTGCATGCTCGAACCCTAAGGTTCAAAACTTGAGGATGAAACCCAGCCAAGCAACTGAAGCAGCTGGTGGGCAGTATCGAGACACTTGGGCATCTCGGCACTTTCTCTTGTCCCGTGCCTTTCGTCAGGAGAGAGCTCATGATTCACAGAATTCGAGCAACCTACAAAACTCCCAAAAATCGGGAGCGGCTGCTTTCAGTTTTCCTACGAAGAGCCAGGCACAGAACCAGTCTTAGACACAGACTTCTAAGACTGGCAACAAGGGCGCAGTCTCTCGAGGCAGCGCTCTCGCAGCCCCCAAAACGTGAGACCCAAGAGGAGAATGCGAATCAGCTCCCACCCTCCCTCCCAGAAGAGAGGCAGTTCCTTAGAAGTCCCATAGGACTCCCAAAGGGAACCTCTTCCCTGCTTCTTCTGGTGTTCAAACAGATAGGATCGAGACATCAGGCTGGGAACCCGACCGAGCACTGGTAAGCACTCAGGGAGCACTTGTAATGCTGGCAGGAAGACCTGAGACACCTGGGTGCCTCGACCCTTTCTCTCACGCTGCTCCTGAACTGGGCCTGGGAGAGTAATCTCCAGACCAGATCGGGATACTCGATATTCCACAGAATCTCGAGCACTCGGAGCGGCTTGCGAACGAGCTCCCGATGCAGCACCCATCTTAGAGGTGGAACCTCTAGGACTGGGAACGGGAGTGCAAGCCTTAGGTCTGTGCTGCCGCGGTTCCCGAAACAAAAACTCAGGGGTATGCAAATCAGTTCCCGAACCCAAAGGTCAGGAAGAGCCAACAAGAGACCCACTGCCTCCTCGGAAGGACGGCAGTCCCTAGACGTCCAAAGGGCTTCAAGGCTGATGGAGGCCTATCCGGTTTCCCGGGACCCCCTCAAACCTCAGGAGAGGAAGGGAAGAGGCAGCAGAAGATGAACTCAAAGATAAGCTGAAGAAGACGGCGGCACGACTTCTTTCACCTTCACTCCAACATCTCCTACAGGATGGTGGCCATGAAACATTGTAACCTCCAGGGCAGCTAGGCAGGATCACAACGGAAATGGCGCAGGACACGACCACCAGGAGAAGCAGCAGGCACGATCAGGACAACCGATGCAGGAGCTACGGAAGCAGTTCGGAAGGCAGGAGCCACAGCAACGGCCAGGAAGGTTACTTGAACGTCACCAGCAGCGACAGAAACAATCAGGATGGCTGTAGCAGGAGACCAGGAGGAGCCACCCAGAGACTTGTCAATGAGTCAACAGGAGCTTATAACACATGAAACACAGCAAGAGCAGACGGACCACAGATACGCCACAGCATACATGAAGGCCAGCAATGACAGCGGTCGATCCACAGCAACAGGAACAGAGTCGGAACGATCCCAACATGGATCTAAGCCATTCCAACCAGGTATAGTGGTCGATCCAGAAGCAAACACTATATGAACGTCAGGACTCCTTCAGGCAAAAATATCCCGAGATATCCAGCCAACTACTGCTGTGCCTACAATGTTCACTGTCAACCTGAAAGCAAAAAGCAAAGATGATTAGTAGAGGGAGACTCCTTTCGCTCTGAGGGGAACTATCCTACACAGCGAGGGGAGGCCCCTGAGAAGAGGTCGCCCAACTGCTGGCACCCCCGCCCCCACGGTCTTCGCCCGACAAGCAAGCAAAGAGGGTGAAGGAGGGATCAAAGAAGAACCTACAAGGAGAGAGAAGGAAGGATGGGAGGCCACCAAGGGTGCCGTGGAAGGAACTTACTGTGGCCTTTGGCTCTCCCCATCCCCGCCCCGGCAACTCTCCAGAGCACAGGCTGTGAAAACAACACTCAGCACAAGTAGAAAGGGAGTACAAGGAGGGGAGCAAACTTGTTACGTCCCAATCAATGTAGGGGAGTGAAGATATTACGTCCAAATTTAATATATCTGAACGTACAGGGGGTACGCCTTCAGTAACTAAAAAGAGAGCTACTGGGAGAGAAGCATTACCACTCGATCACTCCCCTCTCAATACGCCCTTGGCCATCAAACCCAAGACACACACACACATGGGAACGACGGCCTAGGCAAGGCTATCACAAATCGCGGGTTTGTATCTTAATAAATACAAAACACACGTAATATATACACAAAAATACAGAAAGATCCCACCAGGATAATAAAGAGCTTATCAACAGTCAGCCAAAGAGATCAGAAAGCACGTCTGCAATGCACGAAGACCGAAAGCAAACTGGAATGTTTACATCCAAGCAGGCGGGTATTCCCCCCTACCAGATGGTAGTTACTGCCTAACTATCTTGTTCAAGAGTTTAACAGCCGCGTCCAGCTTTGCCGTAAGTAATTCCTAATGTAAAGGACCGATGGTTTGTATATCGTGTTGGAATAAATTTATTTTATTATAAAAATGTCATTTTTATGTAAGTAACTTACCAAGTAATTACATTGCTGAATCCCACCAAGAAAGGAGGTGGGATACATCGACACTAACTACTCAAAAAAATCTCAGTAATGGAGATGAATTTGAAATAGATATGTAGCCAGCATTGAACAATGCTTGTTGTAACCTTAGCTGTTGGGAGAGCTACAACAGACAGGTACTGCCTTGGGTCAGCACTCATCATCAACCTGTGGTGGCACAGCAGTAAAGCTGAGAATCGCCTCTACTTTAGTGGGTGCTTTGCCGCCAATGAGAACTCCAATGGTTGCCAAAGCCTTATAAAAAAGGGTATGCCCCTGCCCTGGGCTCAGTACCAGTAAAATTTGACCAAATACATTGTTACCTACACCTTATGTAAAACACCAAACCCATCCATTACAAGACTGGTGGGTACTCCAGGTATGTAGTACCCCTAAGCTCCCATAACTCGATCACCTAAATCCATGGTGAGGAGATAGAGAAATAGGAGACATGCTTCTACCCTTCCTTCGACAGTAGCAAGCCAGCCACGGATAACGACCTTAATGTACTGCAGTTTTCATAAGTGGTTTCTACATCATGCAAACAATAAGAGGCAAACACAAATCTGCACATCCAGTCCGTAGATTGAAGAATAGTCTGACAGTGACAGATTGTGTTTAAAAGCCAGTGAAGTGGCAACTGGCTGGACTTCGTGGGCTTTAACTTTCAATAAAGGTAGGGCCTCTTTCTGAATTCCCGTGGGGTTCAGAGATCACTTCTCTGAGAGAGAGGGATAATGTGTTCTTGGACGTAAAATGAGCTAGGTTCTTTACGGAACAACAGAGGTTAAGAGAGGGCCTTCTGGTGCTCTTAGTCCTCTCCAGGTAACATTTTAAGGCTCTGACAGGACAGAGGATTCTCTCCTGGTCTGTAGGTCCCAGGATATCTGTAAGGTTCTTGATAAGAGAACGAACGGGGCCAAGGGTTGGCTGAGGTTTTGTTGTTCGCAAGAAACCCAAGGGTAAACATGCAGACCACATCACCTTGTGAAAAGCCAACCTGTTTGTCCAAGGCCTGTAATCCACTAACTCTTTCAGCTGTCACTAAAGCAACCAAAAAAGTCTCTTCCCTATTAAGTCTGTCAAGGAAGATGTATGAAGAGGCTCAAAGGGAGGCCAACAAAGCATGACGTCTAGGTTCCAAGGAATAGAAGGCGGTCTATGTTCCCTTGAAGTATCAAAAGATTTAATCAAGTCACTAAGATCCTGACTTGTTGCAAGATCCAAACCTCTGTGTCTAAAGACAAAATTGAGCATGGATCTATAGCCTTTAACAGTCAAAGTTGCTAGTCCCCGTGAAGACTTCAGGAGGATTAAAAAATCGGCTATTTGAGCTAAAGTCGTCTCAGAAGACGAGATACTGTCTCTCTGACACCCATCACGAAAAAACTGACCAATTAGCCTGGTAGACCATTGGGGAATTATGCGTCTACAGTTGGGAACTGCTTTTTGCAGCTCCTTTAAAACCATTCCGCTCTGACAAGCTTCCTGACAGTCTGAAACCTGTCAAGGAGCAGAGTGGACAACCTTTGACGATAGCGGAAGGAAATGGCGTTGTTTGAGAAGACCTTGGTCTGTGGGAAGGAGTCTTGGAAATCCACTATAGTAGTTATTAAAGTAGTTTAACCAGACCACTGAGCTGACTTTCCAGCTCTCCTTAGGGCTGGCCTGAAGGGATTTTATTAAATACTAGGTCTAGGCCTGAAGTCAAACCTGGACCCAATAGATCATTCAATACTAAGATGAATGAATTAAAATGAAATTAAAAACTGCACATAGGCATGCTCTCATACAATAAATACATTTACTCATTCTTTACATGCATACTAAATATATTAAAATTCAGAATATAAATTAAACAAAATTTTAAAAATTCTTTTTGTAAAATCAAATTTAAAAAAAAATATTTTTATTATTTACTTATTTTATATTTTGTTAATTAAATTACAGTTCTTCAAGAACATCAAAATTGGAATGATTGAAAATGTAAAAGATTCGGACAAAATTTCTTTCACTGACTTATTTCAAAAAGTAGTAGACATTAGTTTGTCGGTCATACTTTGGACATTCACACATACACATGTCTGGCCGTTATTATTACTCTTGCATTCTGAGCACTCCAGGGCAGGCCATGTGGGCTGCTCATTAAGTGCCCATGTGTCAGACAGTATGGCCTATTCACAGGCGTGTTAAACTACTTGTGCGTGTCTCTCTCTTTGATATGATGAGCTCCATTTTTTTAACATTAGGTTTTATTTCTTTTAGTTTATTACTTTCAGTTCTTCATCCCATATATATTGCCATTTATTTATGATACCTATTTTATGTGAGTTACATAATCAGTAACAGGGATATTCACATTTGATCTTGTCATGTGAGTTGCTGCTTTAGCTGCTTTGTCTGCCTCTTCATTTCTTTGATCCCTACATGAGCAGGATCAACATATTTCTACATTTTTCCATTATTATATAATTTATGGAGATATAATTTAATTTGTTGTACTATATTATTATTTGATTTGTAACTCTGAATAGCTTCTATAGCGCTTCTTGAATCACTAAAAATCACAAAATTATTGAATGATGATTCTTTAATATTTTTATAGCTGATGCAATTCCATACAATTCTGCTGTAAATTACAGAAGCATTATTAGGAAGAGAACTGCAGTAAGTTTTGTCTTGGGACACTGCAGCATATCCCACTCCGTGTTCTGATTTAGATCCACCTGTATATATTGCGTAATGTGGACCTTTTCGGTTTATATGCTCTATTGTATGTTGTCTATGGTGTTCTGTTGTGTATGAGTTACTTTTTGATAAATATTTCAGGTGTGTGCAAATTCTCATTTTATTCACTGTCAGGGAGGAGGTGATTTTACTATTACAGGCACTTGTATATTTATATTTAGCGACTCAAACAATCTTTTAGCTCTAATTGGGAAAGGTGGTGGATGGTTGTTTATAAATACATCTCTTAATTCAAATAATTTTTTGGTTGGAGAATCACTTGTTTGAATTCTTAAAGCACTTTTCATTGTTACTAGCTCTCTGTGGAGAGACAAGGCATTTCACCACATTCAACTTGTAACGATGATTTTGGTGATGATCTAAAGGCTCCTGAGCATATTCTAAGGCCTTCATTGTGAACAGGGTCTAACATTTTCAGAACTGCGTCAGATGCCGAGCCATATACTTCATTCCATAATCAATGATGGACAGAACTGTTGCCTTATACAGCACAGTAAGGGTATGTCTATCGACTCCCAAGTAGTGTTTGATAGTTTTTAATTAGATTTAATGCTCTTTTACTTTTAGATTTTACATATGTAATGTGGGCTCTCCAGTTCAAGTGGGTATCAAATACTAATCCCAAAAATTTTGCTGTTTGGCCAATTGGTATACTATGGTTTTGATTTTAAATCTATTTATTCACGTTTTTTCCATTTTTATTTTTATAAAACATGATTGTGAGTTTATCTATGGAAAATTTAAAGCCTACAGATAAGGCCCATTCATCTATTTTACTATGCTTTTATTAATGATTTGTTCTGCATGTTTTATTCGGGATGCTGAATAATATATGGCAAAATCATCCATGTACAGGTTACTTTTAATGTCAATAGGTAGATTTTTACTGATATCATTAATTGCTAAAGTAAACAGTGTTCCACTAAGGACACTTCCCTGTGGAACACCGTTTTCAAGTGGAAATGTTCTACACAGATCATCATCAATTCTCACCTGAAAACTGCGGTTTGTCAAAAGTTCTGTATAAAACCTAGGTAAATGTCCACGGATATTTGTTGTTTTGTAAAGTTTTTAATACAGCATACCTCCATGTGGTATCGTATGCTTTTCAATGTCAAAAAAGACAGCTACAGTAATTTGTTTTCATTCAAAACCTCATGTATGTATATTCTTCTAAGTTACAGAGAGAATCAATGTGGATCTGTTACACTGAGACCCAAACTGGTGGGAGTTAAAATTTTATTTCTCGAATGTGCCATGTTAGTCGAGCATTTACCATTTTCTCTAACAATTTGCATAAACAGCTTGTTAAAGAAATTGGTCTGTAATTATTTACATTGCTGGGGATCTTTTCCAGGTTTGGGGATAGGAATTATTATAGCTTTCGCAATCATCTGGATATAAATTTCAAGCCATAAATGATTATAAAACTCTAATAAATATGACTTTGCCAAAAGGTGCTAAGTGGCAGATCATCTCAAAACAAATATTGTCACCTCCAGGAGCAGATTTATTGCTGTTCAAGAGCATATTCCATCTCTGACATACTAAATTTTCTATTATAATATACATCTTCTATTGTTTCAAAATTTATTGTTATTAATTCTATTTTTTTTTTTTTTGTGCGGAAGTGTTCATCTAAATTCTTATCACTACTTACTTTTGCTAAATTTTCTCCCCATTATATTACTTATTTCTTTTTGGATCAAGTGTTCTTTTCCCATCTTTTTAATATGGCATGTCTAGGTGGTTTGACATAGGTACCATTTATTTTCCTGAATTTTCCCATATTTTTGTATGGGCGTATTATTAGAGATCTGATACATATTTTTTCCATGAGATGATTCTTCCTTGAATTACTTCTTTTCTAAATTTTGCAGATATTTTGTTGTATACAGGTTTTAATATATCAATTTCTAATAATAATACAGTTATTTTTTGTAAAAGTTCTTTCTAATATTGGTAACGTTTATTCATTTTATTGAACTTTCTATTCAAATTAGCTAATCGTCTCCTATTGAATGTTTCATATTTATTAATTCTGTTAACTCATCAGACCACCAGGGAACTTTGTGTTTTGTTGGATGGGGTTTTGACTTTGGTATTGCTTTATCAGCAGCATTTTTAATGAAAATCAACAAGAAATTTATTAGTTTCATTATGGTCTTTTAAATATTCAAATTGTGGGATATTTCTAGTGTGCATTTCATATTGCTCCCAATCTGCTTTATAAATGTTATAGTGAGGACATGTTTGCAGGATTATTTTGCAATAAAGAAATTAATATTGGGAAATGATCACTGTGTATGCAAGTCATCAACTGTATTCCAATCAATCTGTCAACTATGCTTGTTGTATAAAGTTAAGTCTACTGAGGAAAATGTTCCATGTGTTTTTGAAAATATGTGCTAATTTCATCATCATTTATACAGCACATGTTGTTGGAATCCATGAACTCTTCTATTTTTACCTATTCTATTTGAGTTTGTACAATGACAGTCCCATATTGGGTTGTGGGCGTTAAAATCACCTACTATTAATGTAGTTCCTTGGTATTATTAAGTAAATCTTTAAGTTTATCAATATCATAACTTTTATTAGGTTGGTTATATAAGTTATAAATTATGTAATTATCATTTTTATTCGTATTTTAATACTTGATATTTGCAAGTCAGTAAAATTTACAGGTACTATGTCATAACATACTTTGTTATGTACATATATAGCAGTACCTAAATTTCCTTCTTCTTCTCTAGATGTAGATACTAAGGTATATTTACCTATTGTTGGTATTGTTTTGTTGACATATTGTGAACATATTATCATTGGCTCATATTCCTTTAGTAATCGTTGTATTTCTCCCAAATGTAATCTGGTCTGTAGACCATTTACGTTCCACTGTATAATATAATTATTGAAAGTATAACAGTATGTTCAAGTGTTATTTTCTTTTGTGGATCATCAATCTGCATTTTTCTAAAATTTACTTTACAATATTTATTTGTTTTCTTTATAAGATATTATGTGTCCAATGCACATACACCCTTTTCATGAGTGTCCAAACTAGTAGTTTCTTTATTTCTGTATTTATAAAATTTCTTATAGTGTTTGTTAAACTGTCCTTTTGTTATGCTTTCATTTTTGTTGCACAGTTCAATGAAGTATTCATTACATCCACATGTGTTTTCATGTGTCGTTTTTTTCATTTACTCTTGCTGTACCTATTCTTGGTGATGGGGTAATCTCTTCTCCCATTGACATAATCATTTATCATCAATGGTTTGTTTCTACTTTTCATTTTGTCAATGTTGTTCTCGACTTTGATGTTTCTGGGTATCTTTTCATTGGTTCTATTATTACTTTAGGAGATAAAAGGTATTTTCTTGGCTTGTTTTGTTTATGTTCCTTTTTCATCTCCTTTATCTTTATTTTAACTGGATGTTTCTCTAATAACAGTTGGTTTTTTCGTTTTGGGTGGTGTTCTCTCCAAAGGCCTTTTTTTTCTTTAATTTCCTAATTCTATCTCTACCCTCTTTTAATATTTCTATGGCAGCATCGTCCTAGTGTTTCTATTTGCATTAAAATTTCAAATGAATTTGATAAAATATTATCCATCTCATTTCTTTGGTTTTCTTTATTCTCTATTTTATTTTTCTTTCTAAATTATTATTTTTCTTTGAGACTACTTGTCAGGGTGCTCTGTTACTTCTATCTGTTTCCGTTTTTTGTTTCATTTTTGATCTTATTATTGCAGAAAAAAGTTGTTTCTTAGATGGATCATGCATTCCTCTAACCTTTAATTCTAATTTAGCCTCTCTTATAGAACATTCCTGTTCTTTCTTGTAGTATTTTCAATTCAGTATTGTATATATAATATATACATTCCTTGGATCTTGCATGGTGATTTTGTCCACAGTTTACATTTTGATTCTCTACACTTCCACTGTGTGGCATGTTCATCAGATCCACAGTATGCACATACAGGTTCATATTCTGGCAATTTTTCTGTGTGTCCATACAAACTACAATTTTGGCACTGTAGTGGTTTGGGACATACGGTCTCAGTTCTCTATTTTGGCCTAAGATTTTTATTTTTAAGGGTAATTCTGGCCCTCAAATTTTATTTTGCTATTCTTAACGTTTTTCATTATTTTGTTTACTTAGCTATGTTGCAAATTCACAATCTTGTATTTTGTTGTATCTTTTTTAAGGAATCTAATAATATATTCTTTTCTACTGGTTCATCATTATTTTCAGGAGTACAATGGTACCCTGAATACACTGTTCAAATTGTCATGTTTTTTAATATGTACTTTAACATTATCAATATTTTTATATTTAAGTAGTTTTCGGATTGATTTTTGTTGTGGTTTCTATCAACCACATCTTTCTTTACTTGTCTAAATGACATTTCTGTCGTTGAATGTCTTTCAATAAAAAGTTTTCTAATTTCAATGGCGATATTTTTTCTCCGTTTCCAATGTTAGAATCCTTGACCAGCTTCCACTCCCAAAGAGGGAGTCAAAGTGGTCAAGGTTGGTCAAGATATTTGGTTTTTTGGCTTAATTTCATTGGAGCATAGGGTTCCAGTGTAATTACATTTGTATTTTTTTGTTTTTCCAGAGAGGTTTGAGGGAGTTCCAGTGGTCGTCATCTGTGCCCAAGTCACTACCATCAATGGGTCCAGGGTACTTAAATCATTAATACAACTTTGCATTAAGACAAGTTGAGGAGGAAAAAAAGTAAATAAAACCTGTAAACCTTAAAAAGATATCATCAGCCCTTCATGGGTTTATTCTTCTACTAATGGCACAAGTGAGAACTGACTCCCAAATGTCCAGCATCCCTACCCTACCCCAAAGGGGATGGCATAACATGATTAGAGTGGCCCAGGGTGTAAGCCCAAACCCGCTTGATAGGACTGAGAGCATTACTTAGAATACAATCATCCCCACCCTAATCACATTATGGACAAACCGGACAGAATGCCGAGTCCTATTCCCAGAACTAGACCCCTGGAATCCGTGGCCCAGTCCCGTAGAATAGTTCCACCTGAAAACTCAGGTCCGAACATTATCGGGCAGTTGATGGTCCTGCCCACGGTTCTCACTATTTAACCGGATATAAACTCAATCCAGCTATGATACCTCTTCCTATTTACCAGGTCCAAGAAATTTGTAATGAAAGTGAAAATATCCACGCCATTTTAAATCAAAGGTTTGTGGTGATCCGTCAGGGCCGGGCTCTTATTCTTCGTAGAACGAAGAAAAGCCAGGGCCCCTTTACCCTCACCACGTGAAGGAACCTACTGAGGGGAAATCCACTAAGAGGCTTAGAAGGTCTGGGAACCATTCCTCTATGGCCAAAACAGGGCACTAGGCGTCATCGGCAGTTGTTGCTTGAGACTGAAACTGCAGATGACTTCCCCTCACCATATACTGAATGGCAGAAGGCATACATATAAAGGTTGAACCAGTCCTGGGCATTGTGTCTGTTGCCCAAGACAGAGTGGTCCGGAAAACAGCAATAGGGGAAGACGATGATTCTTCAACGTCCTGCAAGAACATTCATCTTTGCCCTGAATGGCAATGACATCCAATTCCACGGTTTGTTCTGGGCCAAAATGAGAAGACCTCTGGCCACCTGGCAAAGAGAGAAAGAGTGCATGCCTCCCTGGTTCCTTATGTAGGCCAGTGCAGTCATGTTGTCCGAGTGGATGCAATTATTTTGTTGCGTGTCACCGAAGCAAAATGCTGAAGAGCCCGGTGTATCTCTTTTAGGTCCTTTACAATGATGTGGAGCAATCTTTCTTCTTGCAACCACATCCCTGCAACTTCCAAGTCCTGTAAATGAACTCCCATCCCCCTCTGAAGGCCCCAGAACAAACAGGGTTCGGGAGGACTTCCCTACAGAATCTTTCTTCCCAGTCTGCCTCCTTGATTTTGGGAGTAATGGGGAGCAAGTGACTCTTCCTGCTCCAGCTGGCCTTTAGGAAGAACTGCAGGGTCTCATGTACAGTCTCCCTACGCCACAAACTTCTCCATGGATGAAAAAGTGCCTAAGAGGCTCATCCACTCTTTGGCTGAGTAGGAAGGAAGAACAAGAATTTCTAAGTCGTCTGCAAGCAAGAAAGAATTCTTCTGTGACGGAAAAGCCCAAAAACTCTGAGAGTTGATCATCATCCCTAAATGGACAATCGACTGTGTCAACTAGTGCGACTTGGAAGTTGACAACCCAGATCCTGGACAGGGAGAGAGTCAAAGTTCTCTGTGCAACGGTTTCTCAATAGGGGGCATAGGGAGCCAGTAGTCAAGATACAGGCATATATTGATGCATCAAATGTATCAAATGTAATGGGGCAAGAACCTGGAAGACCTGGGACTGTTGAAAGACCGCAGAGGCTCCCCTGGTAGATCCTGCCCTGGAACATGGTAGATCCTTCCCTGGAACACAAATCTGAAAGTACTTTCTGGTTCTGTGTGGACTGGGCATTTTGAAATCCTCCATCTCTATGGTAACTAATCCCCTTTGATGAATGGAGGACAGCACTGACTGATTGGTTTCCATCCTGAATTTTGTTGTCTTTACAACACATTTCAGAGCAAAGTCAAGACAGGTCTCCATCCTCCCGATACTTTTAAAAGAAGACGTTAAAACCTCTTGCTTCGTGTCTTTCACAACTTCTATGGCCCCTTTTGGAGCAGAGGTTAACCTGATTGGAGGCCAAAAACCTCTGAGCCTAAGGAGTGGGCTGTCAAGTTGATGGCGCTAACGGCAATGGGGCTTGCACTGATTGGGATTGAGTGCCCCTCCCTTCTATCACCCATGTTCCACTCTTGACTTCCCATTTAACTCCAAAATGGGAGAAGTCTTGAAAAGGAGGATCAGATCCTCATTTGCTAGAAGAAGGTCTGGTAGATGACTTGATGACCGTGGAATAGCACAGGGCTTGGCAGTGGTCGGGACTGATACCCACTACTCTGCTGCTTAAAAGGCCACTGTTGCAAGGAGAGGCCAGTTCATGCAACAGGTGCTGCAGGTGTCGAATCGGCTGCTGGGTGTTTAGTGGACTGACAAGTCCTGGGTAGTCTTCTGAAGCTCTGGAGTTACATGCTCCAAAGTAGACATGGGAAACAGACAATCTCGGTCCAATGGGATGAAGAGCAGAGACGATTTCTGAGAAGGTTGCTCCTTTGTGTGACAAACGAACACCCAGTTCCCTCTTCTGTATGAGGCAAAGAGAAGCAAATAAAATTCTTGCAATCCATCATGAACCGCCCTGTCCTCGTAAAACTCTTAGCCAGTCTGCAGTTAAACTGTCCAGTAGCCCTGTGCAATCTTTCAATCTTTGTCCTCCACTGTCCAATCGTGAAGAGAGACCTTGGATGGGGACTAAATGACCTAACTCACTGACGAAAGCTCAAGAACAATCAGAAGAAGCTAAGTCCTTTTGTTCTTGCACTGTAGTCAAAAGCTTCTTTAAAAGGATCAAGATGTTATTGAGACAACAATGAATTGGTTCCAGAGAGGAGTCTTGCGCCACCGAAACGCTGACACTAGTCAAAAGTGGCTGCATTGGATGATCAGCAGCAGTGGTATGAGATGTTAAACACTTGTCAGGATGTGGCGCCAAACGAGGCAGTGAGTGCAGCAACTGAGTCCAGTGAAATGTCACAGAAGAAGTCACCAAAACTGATGAACCATCAAAGTCCTGAGAACACTTGGTTAAAGTCTGATCTGGCACAGAACTCTTTCTGGTAAGAGGTCGTTTAGCAGGGTAAACCGATGTAGGATGATCAGTGCCAAACGATGGTCAGAGTGTTCAGCTCGGACACCAATGTTAAGTTCAAGTGCTACCGAACTGTAGTACCACCCACTGGCCGCTTGACGCCAGCCGAGTGATCACCCGCATAGGACGATTGGGTACCAAACAGTGGTTGAAGCGCTTGGCTCGGAAGGCACACTCGCCTCCACTCAAGCGCTCGTAATCCACTGCATCAGCAAACGTCACTGGGCATTCGACTGCTATTGAACATTCTAAACGTACAGCAGTATCACCAACTAGCCACTTGATGCTGACGTAGTGATGTTAGGGAAATTAGATAGGAAATTAGAGAGAGTGCTAGACAGAGAGATTTAGAGAGAGAGAGAGAGAGAGAGAGAGAGAGAGAGAGAGAGAGAGAATAAAGGAGAGTCAGGCGGAGAAAACGCAAGGCTGTTGTTATTGCAGGCTTGAAGAAGTCAGGTAATTTTGCCAAAAACAACTTCAGCAAACTTGAGTAAGCCGACAAAGGGGTAGAGTTATGCTCAGCTTCTTCCTCATCTGACAAAATCGGAGACAAAGAAGGGTCCTTGCCCTTGGAAGACAAAGACCACTTCTTCAAAAAGCCCATAAGATCCTAAAGCTGATGACAAAGAGTCCTCCTGATAGACGCAGCCGAAGTGAGGTTGGCGCGAAGCGCTCCACTTGGCTCCCGCTGATCCCAGAACTCAAGCACGGGTTGAAGAAGCACAGAGTGGTGCCAGAATGAGTGACACATGCCTGGCAGGAGACTGGAGCTCGTGAGCGCGAGACTGAAGAGAAGAGGGCATTGAGTGCTTTCATAGACGATCAGAGTGCTTAGGAACAAACACTGGGCGCTCAAAGACCTCCAGAGACTTTGGTCTGCCAGGAGGCAGAACAGAGAAACTGTACGAAGGTTGCGGACCAACACTTGTCTCCTTATACTTCTTAACAGGAGGAGAACTCTCCACAACAGCTGAATGCCTCTTCAAAGGCCCAGAGGCGACAACTTGGTGCCTTTGGAACATCCTTTCAGGCAAAGAGTCCCCTGAGTCCAATGACAGACGATCCACACTAACTGAGATGCCTTTCCAATGGCGCTCTGCCAAAGCCTGACAATGAGCATCAGGCTCAGCAGAGGGGGCGACCACCCATGGGCAAACCCCACCAGCCTCCCTTGGACCTCCAGTATGTCTTCTCCCCAGTGCAGGGGCATGGGACAAGGACCTTTGTCTAGGAGCGCTGGTGGGATGGGTAGCCACCTCCTCAACATGCACAACACTGTACTTTGCACTGCACTACTGACAGTGGGAACACTGGAAGACCTTTCCACAAAGGCTTTAAATGACACACCCAACTCCATAACCATGCTGGCTAAAAATTCAAATTTCTTGTCAAACCTAGATTCGAGGCTGGCAGTGGTGTCAAGTGTTTAACATCGAAGGAAAGTCCGTGTGGTTCACCAACTCTCTTCACCGATGACAGGGCCAGCAGGAAGACAGTCTTGAGGGTTAGATCCCTGTCTGGCGATTTCCAAAAGGCTCCGACGGGCACGCAGAGTTGGGCCAGTGGGGAATCTCTCTCGGCGCCTCGGAGAGGAGAGCTAGCAGGTCGGGATACCAAATGGCCTGCGGCCATCTGGGTGCCACCAGAATCATCCTGTGATTCGGAGTGATCATCACTCAGCGAATCAGACAGAATGGAGGAAAGGCGTTACACGTCAAGGGTGTCCCATGGGTGCTGGAACGCATCATCCGCAGCGGCCCATGAGTCTGGCACGACCGAACAGAAGACCTGGAGTTTTCTGTTGTGCTGGGTGGCGAACAGGTCGATGGCTGGACGCCCCCACAGGTCGAATAGCCTTTCCGTCACTTCCGAGTGAAGGGACCATTCGGTTCCTAGCACTTGATTCTGGCAGCTGAGCTTGTCTGCCATGACATTCCTCTTGCCTGGAATGTACCTGGCTGACAGCTCTACCGAGTGATCCATGGCCCACTCGTGCACCTGCATTGTCAACTGGTGGAGCAGGAGGGATACTAGGACCCCCTGCTCGTTGGCGTATGCCACTACCATGGTATTGTCACTCACATCAGTACCACGGAGTGTCCCATCATTTTCATCCCGAACTCTTGAGAGCCAGGAAGGCTGCCTGAGTTCCAGGATGTTGATGTGAAAGTGCTTGTAGTCTCGGTGCCACACCCCTGAAACCAGCAACTCCTCCAGGTGTGCGCCCATCCCTCGATCGATACATCTGAGAACAGCAGCATGTCCAGAGAGGGGAGTATGCAGGGATAATTCTATCAAGAGGTTCTGTCGTCCACCCACCAGCGAGAAGGTCCTCCCTCACCCCTCGGAAAGAGGAATGAGGGAAGGACTGGGGATCCTGGACTGGACCAATACTCCTTTAGTCTCCATTATAGAGACCGCATGGTGAAGACGCCCATGAGGTACTAGCTTCTCCAGTGGCGACAGGTGGCCGATGACAACTTGCCATTGCTGGGCTGGCTGTTCCTGTTGTGACAGGAACAGCTGAAGTACTGGCTGAACCTGCTGACACGAGTCCGAGGGAAAGACTTTGCTGCCACCGAGTCTATCAGCATGCCCAGGTACTTTATCCTCTGCTTGGGGGTGAGATCTGACTTCTCGAGATTCACCGGTGATCCCAAGATCGCGGCAAAAACTTGGAGGAGCCGATCCCTGTCTGCAGCAACTGCGAGGTGGGAGCTTGCAGGACAACCAGTCGTTGAGATACCTCAATAGAGCGTATCCATGCAAGTGGGCCCCAAGCTGACATGAGCGAGAAGACTCTCGTGAACACCTGAGGAGCGGTCGAGCCCAAAGCAAAGTGCCCTGAATTGGAAGACAGTTTCCCGAGGACAAAGCGAGGTACAGTACTTGCGAGGACACGGATGAATGGCTATTTTGGAAATACACATCCTTCAAGTCCACTGTAAGCATGAAGTCGTTCTCCCTGATGGGAAGCAGCCGGATCCGTGCTGTTTCTATCGTGAACAGTCTGGCCAAATCGGTTCAAGGAGAGGGTCTATGACTGGTCTCCATGTGGGCTTTCTCTACAAGAAAATCACGGCTGTAAAAGCCTGAAGATTGGTCCAACACGACTTCCACTTCCACAGCACCCTTGCTCAGCATGGCTTGCACTTCTTGCTGTAGTGCAGTGTCCTTCGGAGTTCCTTGGACGTACATGCGGAGATGGATCGGAGTGTAGGTGAGGCTGGCCGAGGCTCAAAGGGTGGTAGATATCCACTCCCTAAAGGACATCCACTATCAGGTCTTGGCTCCCTGTCACTGCCATGTTGCCCAATGGCTCAACAGGCAAACCCCCACCATTGCCAGCTTTCAAGGGAAGCCGCCCTAGAGTTCCCCTTCTTCTTCCCCTTGCCCCCTTTACCAGGATTGGAAAGTGGGCTGAAAGGCTTCCTCCAGGAAGGCCCACTCTTTCTAGAGGGAAGAAGGCTGGGTGTTTCCACAGGACCCCTTGAAGACTGGGACTTCTTATGGGACTGTAAGTGCCCTGTGCCTGGCCGTCTGGGCTATGCCCTTCTGGAACACACGAGGCCCAGAGGTCTTGCCACTGCCTGGTGGACAGAGAGGCAAGAAGTAGCCCAGCAATGGTCCATTCCAGGGGTCACTGCTGACTCGGGTCCCTACAGACCTGGAGAAGCCCCAGAACCCTGCGTCTCTCCGCTTCAGGACCAGGTTTGCCATCTGGTGGGCGTCTAGGAGATGGCTGCCCCCAGGACTGCGCACAGTCTCCCAAAGCAGAGTCCTCCCCAGGCACGATAGCACCTGAGGAAGCAGGTACCTTGGTACTGTGAAGGACCACAGATCAAGCCAGGAGACTGCCTGGAACTCCATGGCAGTGGCTTCAGGGTTGCAGCCTCTTGCTGAGAGAGGAGATGCTCTCTGCAGCAAGCTGCTGCAATGTAAGACCCAGATCAGATGACTAGATCCGGGTCAACCTGTTTAAGCGCGTTGCCCTTTCCACTGGTGCACAGAAGCGCTTCTGGCGAGGTGAGGAAGCTGGTCGAGCGGTTCCCCCAAGTGGTGTCTTGCCCAGACACAGATCATTCACCTGGTCGAGGCCCCCTTCGGCAAGTGTGGACCCAGGCAGCCACGAAGAGCCTTGGTTCCTTCTTGGGTCCTCAGTAGGATTCGGCGTGACGCGATCCACAGTTGAAGGCTGCCCTTCCCGAGTCATTGTGCTGACGAATCAGCGCAATAACCCGCCCAGTCCTCTCTCAGGGTGCCGCATCCTGGGGAAGGGACCCTCAAGTCCCTCAGTGTGGTCATCCCGCTCTACTCCCCCGTCCAGGAGAGGCTGAACCTCAGGCGACCCCCGTGATCCTTCCTGCTGCGGGCGTAAGACCTGGTCGAAAGAGGACTTCGCCAGGCTCCTCGCCCCGCTCGTTTTGAACTCTGGGGAAAACTCGCCAGAGTTCTTCCTGTCCGACTCTCACCCACGGAAGGAGCCCAGGAGGTAGGGGACAGGCGAGGAGGATCAGGGAGCTCCCACTGGCATTGCTGGCAGAACCAACAGGGGCAGTGGGCCCAGGCTGGGTCACCAACCCTCGGTCGTGACGGCAGCCGGGTCGAGGAGGTGCTTTCACCTGCGGGCAGTCTCCCGGGAGAGGCGGAGGCGGCTCGCGACTTTTCGAGCCATGCTCACCTCCCCAAGCCAGGCTGGCTGTGAGGGGCGTGGCCGGGGACTGGGAGGAGTCCCGCGCCGCTGGCTGGCGTGAGCTGACCTGTCCTCTAGGCGTGCCCCAGTCTTCTTTGAGGCCATAGCCTCTCGGAAGACTCAGCAGGGGACCTCTTCTCTGCTTCTCCAGGCATTTTATTAGGACCCGGGAAGCACTTTTCCGGGAACCTGGCTTAGCTCACCTCTTACCAGCAGGAAAGTCAGGCACCTGCATGCCCCGGACTCTTTCTCTTGCCCCACGCCGGGTCTGTATGAAAAAGTTTCTCCCATATCAGCCTGGGATGGAAGGGTCTCCTTGAAACCTGGGTGCTCGGGCGCCCTCACGCATGAGTGTCAATGTGGACCCGCTGGCCTGAAAGTTTCTTGGCACAGCAGGGGAGTGCGGACTGTGGTCTGCGCCTTCTTCCTCCCGATCGACTTTGACCCGGGAGCCAGAGCAGCGGTTCCCTGATCCGTGGATCGGGAAGAGCCAGCGAGAGACCCCTGCCTTCCATGTGGAAGGCCTTTTCCAAGTCTTAGAGGTCTCAGTGCTGGACTTCTTGGGGGGATAGGCAGGCTTCTTCTTCTTTGGCTGGGAAGCCTCAGAAGGAGAAGCAGGAAGAAGAAGGTAGCAGGGAAGACGAATGATGGCGAAGACAAAGGCCTAAAGCGACAACACCTTTCTCGATCTCTTCTTTGACTTCTTCGCTATCCTCCTCAGGATTGTAGTCCCTCAGGATTGTAGTCAAGTCCCCAAACCATGCAGGAGCAGCCGAAGAAACAGGAGCAGCCAGGAGGCCGGCAGCCTCAAGCCAGCGCAAGGCAGGCTGCTCAGGCCAGCAGTTGCAGGGCAGGAACATCAGCGCGGCAGCCAGGAACATATGGAGGAGGGCCAGAAATGAAGGCACTAGGCGGCGCGAGCAGCCAGAGCCAGGCCAGGTGTTCGAAGACATGGGGAGCAAGTCAGTCGTTATGCAGGGCTGGAGACATGGAAGCGAGGGCGAGGGCCATCTCCATAATTGGGCCCCTTCAGCAGCAGGGGCAGGAACAGTCCAAATCTGGCACTGTTGATGTCACCATGTAGGAAGGCCCCTGTTTTTCGTGAGAGCAGTGCCAGGAACCCAGGAGGCAGCAGTACAGAATGGTGAGAGGCAGGGGCAGCCAAAACCTGGGTGTCCAGGTGTGAAGCCACCGACACCCCTGGCTTGGAACTCCCAGACATGGTGACAGACGTGGTGGTGGTGGTAGTGCTGGCAGTCCTTTTGTCACTGGGCGTCAGACAGATGAGATACCAGGCCCTCCAGTGACGGAACATAGGTGGACCCAGGAGTAACCAGGCCGAGGATTTACAATCTGATCCTGGTTCCACCCCGAAACCTGAGAAATAGTCGGGTTAAACTGGAAGTCTCTGTCCTCTGGGAAAAATTTCCCCCAGCTCGACTAGAGACCGAGATTTTGTCTGATCAAATTGCCCCTTCACACCTGATGAAATGAATGAGGAAGGGGAGAATCTCACCAAGGGAGGGCAAGCAGGCCGGGGATGTTCACTGGAGGGAGAAGCCAGGGCCTGACACATTAGCCACCACCCAGTCATCGGGGTCCTGTTACCTCGGACAGTTCCTGGCGGCTTCAGAGTAGCGTCTCCTCCCTTCAGAGCTCTTCCATTGCTCGGAGACCAGGAACAACACTCGCTACAATAAGTGTTGCGAACCTATCCCCTGCAAGATGGGCAACGTTGCCAGTCGATGTCAAGCTAGACCAACAGGTATTAAATTTCTTGCCTCCACCCAGGACACTGGCTCTGGGGATTAGGAGGTTTGGAAGGTTTATCAACATTCATACTGGAAACAACAAACAAGGGATTTTCCCACCAAAAAGGTTGAAAAAGGGCAGTCAGGCAGAGAAGCGAAGAACATTCTTTCCATGATGGCGGCAAATTGGAATGTTTACATCCAGGCGTTTTACTCCTTTCCATCCCAGGCAAGTTAACTGCCTAACCATCGTTTGAAGTTCAACGGCCCGTTTCAACCTGGCCTGAAAGTACAGGCGGTCCTCGGTTTCACGGGGGTTCCGTTTTCCGTCATGTAGAAACCGAAAATTGTTTAAACTGAAAAATCGTGCATCTAAAAAATCCTAAAAACCTTACTTTTAATGCTTTGGGTGTAACTGGAAAACAATGTAAACTGCATTTTATGAGTCTTTCAAAAAAACCTTCAAATTTTCATTATTCTGCGTTTTGGGCCATATTTCTTCCGTTGGATAGAAGGGGTCTCTCTCTAACCAGAACCCATCGTAAACCAGAAATAATTTCTGATGAATATATTTGGGATGCCATAACACTGGGAACATGTCAGGCACCCGGAAGGTAAACAGGGGACTGCCTGTAATCTAATGTAAAGGACAGGGTTTTGTATATTGTGTCAGACAAACCATCATTTGTTTGGAAAAACGTAGAAATACCAAATGTCATCTCAAACATACCTAGCCTACACTAGGATATTCAAAACAGGGATGTACTCACATATATGGTCCCTAGCCCTTGACTATAAAATATACTCTTTACATTCAAAGTACAGTACTGTATAGTAATTATTAATATCAGCTAATTCGGAAGTTCATGCAAAGTGACTTATGATAATTCCAATACAGAGTGGACTGAATAACAAACAAGGAATTGAAAGCTTAGCCTACACTATGGTATATTTTGCAACCTTAAGGACCTACATTATGCCTCTACTCTATATTCATATCGTATTTATACAACATCAACATAATGCCTTTCTCTTTGCCATGGATGTTTAAAATGTTATGCTATTCCCCATTCAAGTCTTCTGGATGCAGTGAATTAAACATAACATTTTAAAAAGAATGGAAAGAATGATTCATTATATTGACCCCTTTTGGCCTATCAGCGAATGTTATATTATACAAACAATATAAGAATATATACAATAATATGTGTATGATTTTTGCAGATTATAAATTGGGATCATAGCGATCAATGTTTTGGTTTGGAGATGTTTCCTGGTGTTTGTTTGTTTGCAAAAACCAGTTCAGGCGCTTTCTTGTTTCTGACTAGCATAAATGAATCTCTAGAGTCTAGATACTTTTTTATAAACCAAGGTTATTTTTGTTATACAAGGTGTTTTAAGTTGAAATATAACTAAAAATATATCCGTTTACCAATTAATTTATCTACTATTTTTGTTAACCCTTAGCGCAAACTGGGCGGTATCCTCGTACCTAAAATTGTCTGTTGGGTGCCAAGTGGGCGTATCGTTTTTGGACTATAAAAAATTTCAACCTTCAGTCCAACTTTATTTCTAAACCGGAATGCTGTCAAAAACGCAGTGTAGGCTAAAACTCTTACATTCTAGTAATATTCAATCATGTACCTTCATTTTGCAACAAATTGGAAGTCTCTAGCACAATATTTCGATTTATGGTGAATTTTGAAAAAACTTTTTTCTTCGCCAGCGCTGTAACTCAGCCGAAAATTTAAAATTCTTTATGTCATTTTATTTAATTTTACTGTTCTATATTAGCCTTACATAAATTTTATATGAAAATGTGCACAATTTCATAAATACAACAGAAAAATAACATAGTTGAAGCTTTTATCAGTTTTGAAATATTTTCATATAAATCATGATAACTGTCAAAATTTCAACCTTCCGTCAACTTTCTCAACCGAAATGGTAAAAAAGCAATTCCCCTTGGCTCTTACATTCTAGTAATATTCAATCATTTACCTTCATTTTGCAACCAATGGAAGTCTCTAGCATAATATTTAGCTTTATGGTGAATTTTTGAAAAAACATTTTCCTTACAGTCCGGACCAGAAATTCTTTTAGTCACGTTGTAGTAATGTTTGCACTGTTTTATATTAGTCGTTACAAAACTTTTTAAATATGCCCTGGCGTTTCATGTGAATACAACAGAAAATAACTCATGGTTGCTAGCTTTTATCAGTTTGAAATATTTTCATATAAATCACGATAACTGCCAAAATTTCAACCGGTCAAGTGGCAATTTCATGTAGAATACAACCAAAATAACTAATCAGTTGTAGCTTTATCAGTTTGAAATATTTTCATATAAATCACGATAACTGCCAAAATTTCAAGCTTCTCAACTTTAACTTTCGACAAATGGTAAAAAAGCAATTATAAAAACTAAAACTCTTACATTCTAGTAATATTCAATCATGATCTTCATTTTTTGCAACAAACTGGAAGTCTCATGTCAATATTTAGATTTGTTTTTGTTTCTGAAAAAAATTTTTCCTGTGGTCTGCGCGGTTGTTGGGGAACATCTCAGAAATTCTTTCGTCATGTTGTCATAATGTTTGCATCGTTTTACATTAGTCGTTACATAAACTTTTATATATGAAAATGTTTAATTTCATGTAGCTTACAACAGAAAGATAGCTCATGGTTGTAAGCTTTTATCAGTTTTGAAATATTTTCACATAAATCACGATAACTGCCAAAATTTCAACCTTCGGTCAACTGACCTCGACCCGAAATGGTCAAAAAAAGCAATTATAGCTAAAACTCTTACATTCTAGTAATATTCAATCGTTTACCTTCATTTGCAATAAATTGAGGCGTCTCTAGCACAATATTTCGTTTGTGAATTTTTAAAAAAAACATTTTCCTTCCGTCTGCCAATGGTGGGATTCACATCTCAGAAATTCTTTCGTCTCATTGTCATAACATTTGCACGTTTATATTAGTCGTTACATAAGTTTTTATATGAAAATGTGCATAATTTCATGTAAATACTGAAAAATAACTCATGGTTGTAGCTTTTATCAGTTTTGAAATATTTTCATATAAATCACGATAAATAGAAAAAATTCGACTTTCTTGATCCTTTAACTCGAGCCGAAATGGTCAAAAACTGCAATTATAAGCTAAAACACTTAAAGTCTAGTAATATTCAATCAATTAGCTTCATTTTTCAACAAGCGGGAAGTCTCTATATAATATTTCCGATTTATGTAATTTTTAAAAAACATTTTTATCTGCGTTCAATTCATGCATCATTTTGTGATAATAGATGCATTTTCTCTGTGTTGCTTTGATCGTTTTGAATTTGTTATATACAAATTCATCGCAATTTTAGTGTACAATACAACTAAAAAAATTAACTAATTCATCTTTAACCGTTGTTCTTACAGGCGATTTGTATACATATATGAGTTTTTTTACTTTCATATATTCCAATATTTATATATGATAATGATATTTTTCATTTCTGATGTTTGCATACTAAACTTCAGGCAATGACAAAATCCAAAATAAACTCTTAATCTTAAAAACTAAGCGTGCTGTGATTTTTTGAAAAAACTTTTTCCTCTTGGTAGCTAACTCACGAGCGCCTCCCATACATCGAGTTTTTGTAAATAGAGGCTCGGCGTTTAAGGGTTAATAGATGTGATGGCCATTTTAATTGTTTGTTTTTTCAAAAAAATTCAAATTCCGTTTGCTTTTTCATGATTTCATCATAATCTTACTTCCTCATTCGTATTTACTCGTTTAAACTGTAAAAATAGAATGTACAGTAATGTGTTCTTTCATGCCCAGTAGTTTTGATTAAAAATACTTTCTCTCCCATTTAATTACGATGAGTTTCATCCATGTTGAACCGCGTGATAATTTACAGTATAGTCATTAGCAGCTTAACATTGTTTATCAGCTTCAGCTACAACTTGCAAAAATTAATTATAAAATTTAATCTTTTCATACTGAATAAAGGGTATAATGTAAATATATCAGTCTTATTCTATTTAATGTCATTGTGCCATAACCTATGAATTGTTTATTACCATCGATGGTCTGAAATACCAGGTAAATGGCTGTTGTTATCCGATTCGGTTATAAGCAAAATCACAATTTTTGAAAGTAAATTGTATTTTTCCTAACTATACAAACCTGAGGTCCTTTACATTAGGAATTATCTGTGCAATACACTCCCCTAAAGAACACTCTTATTAGTCTGGCCACCTGATCAGCCAGTACTACATCCCCATAGCTTTTAATAGGATAAGTGGATAATTAACAGTCAAGTTTTACTAATTCTTACAGCAAAATCTGTCAAATGCCTTACCTGAAGTACCATTGAGCACCTGCTGCAAGTCCCAGCCAAGTGAGGCGAGATCCTCAATTGCTTTTTGTTTGCCATGCTGTGTATAATTGTCCCACATCAGGCGGTTTGTCATTTATAAAACTTTCAAAAAATTTGGACATCAGATCACGATTTGGACTGTTTTTTTGCATTTTCTCCTGGATGGATACTTTATTGATGATTTGAACCTTCTCTCCCGTTTCTTTGGGATGGGGTACTGGACTCGATTGGATAAGTCAAACAAGGCTGACAATGTCGTCCCCCATTTGCTAAGCCAGCCAATACTAACCGTTTACTTTACAAAATAGCCTTCTACTGCTAGGATGCTTTACACTCATCATTTGAATGTGACGTAGGATGAATTACCCTCAAACACGATCGGCATTCTGTTTGTATTTTTGGAAGATTGCCAGTGTAGTATCAGTCAGATGGCGAGTCTTGGTCAATAGAAATCAGATGGAAGAATATTCAAAAGTCAAGAGGATAAGTTACTAGCTATAAGTATGTCTAGTCGATTTTTCTGGCTTTATGACCAAATTAACTTTCCAAACTAGAATAAGGATAGTAATAATAGTGTTGTGGTTACCAATGTTTCTTTTTCAGCCCCCTGCCTGTTCCAGACCAGCTAATAGTGCTGGGATTATGGAGTCCTAGGCCAAAAGTAGGAATCTGCCCCCGGAGCGCACCAGTGTTGGCATGACAGATTTCCCCCTTCCTCTAAAAGCGTAAGTTCTAAAGGTGGATTTAAATCAAAATCACTCAGAAGGTAAGATTCCTAATTTGAGTATTCAGGAAAAGTAGTTGGGTGAAGTCTTATTTGGTTCAGGTTTGGTTGCGTTGCGCTCATGTTTGGGTCTCTCATTTAGATCAATTTAGCGGTTTTATTTCCTGCTTCATGCTCTGTGCTAAAGGTTTCCAGATCAGTGGAGAATATCGTTCAGATTTAGTTTCCCCATGTTACCTGATTCTGAATTTTGTTTTCCCTTTGGACTCTTTCTTGAATTCCATTTCCTTCAGATTAAAATTCCTTTATTGCGATGGTGGTAATTCAGGATCTTTTCCAATATTCATGATCATGTCTTAAAAAATTTTCTGTTTTGATAATGTCTATCAAGATCAGCAGGACAGAGGAACAGAACCAGCCTATTTTCCATGAAATCTATGCCTCTTTGGCCTACAGAATTTTCCATTTTCCCCTTTTTCTTCTGATGCCTTCTTGTTGCCCTTCTCAATCTTCTTTCAAGTCCACTCTTGGAGGCTCTTCCAAGTCTTTGTTGCTCATCCTGTTTCCTTGGCTTTTAACTCTGAAGAGCAAAAGGTTTCTTAGTTAAACTCTGTATCTTGGAAGCTTCAGCATGCTCCCTCTCTCTCAAAAGGGTTAGAGGAAGGGTTACTTTTTATGGATCCGTCTTCTTTATCACCTTTTACGAGATCCTGTAGTTTCTCAGGCACCCAGTCTGGTTGCTTCTCAAGGTGTTTTGCGGAGGCTAATCGTCATTTCATTCTTTACTGTTCCTATCCAGAATGTAGCCCTAACGGTGCTGGGGGATGCATGGACGAACGGCAATTCGCCGGCGCCAGCATTCACTGTATCGGCCCCCGGCCTTTTTCAGATTTCTCAAGGAGTGTTGGTAATTTACCTTCTTATGTTCCCTTCTAAAACATAAGTTCCCCCTTTGATACTCAGAGTTCGGTCCAATCACCTTCTCCCATCTGTGTGGCTTCTTTCTTGGTTCCTCCGATGGATTCTTCCTTCTTCCCTCATTTCGGCAGGTTTCTCTGTCAGTGTCTAGGCATCCATGTTGGTTCCCGGGGTTGATTCTGGTTCTTGAGTTCGGATTCCCCATCCTCATGTGGTTTTGATACATCCGGATTTGAGTGATTTTGGTGTTGTGGCCTCTTAGCTCTTAGGGTGGGCGTGGTCCACCCAGGTGTGGCCAGTCCAGGTGTTGTCATCCACGTTGGGTGGTGCAGGGTTTGCGCAACCTACTTTGGTGCCTCAGTATGTTAGCTTTATGATCGTCCAGGTGTCTGTCTGGCGCACCCAGGTATAACAAGTTCAGGTTTCGAGTTCAACATTTTCTAGGGTTCGGCCTGCCTCTTTCCTGTTCCGGCTCAGTCGGATCAGTCCGACAATCCTCGGCAGTCCGAACCAGTCCGGATCCTCAGCTCAGTCACACCAGTTTCAACAATCCTCCAAGATCGACCAGTCTGATCCTCGGCTCAGCTGGACCAATTCGACAATTCTCTCATCACCAGTCCAAAGTTGTTCATTTGAAAGAATATTCCGTTCTCCTTCAACTATGAGGGGTATAGCTGATGGTAGACTTCATCCTCACTTATCCTCAATCAAGGTTCTGGAGGAGCCTACACTGCGAATCAAGCGATGTTTGAGTTGCTATATCACGACAGAACCCGGTAGTTGCTCAATCATCAAAGAATCTGGTCTGGTTTGGCGTGTCGGGCAGGCATTAAGGAGGCAGGCGTCCTTTAGTGGCTTTGATGGGGTTGAGTAAGCGGGATTCAGCCTTGCCTCCCTATTCAGGAGGGGTTTTAACAAGGTAGCGGATAACCATTCTACAGGTGCCAGGGTTTCTCTAATGTATCTGTTGAGGCTCTTCTCTCTCCAGGTTCCTTCATCAATTGTTGGTCTCAATTTTCATCTAAAGGAGGCTTGTATCTTAGAGGACACCTTTTGCAGCCATCCGGAGGCCTTGTCCTCTCTGTGGATGTGTGTTCAGGTTGGTAGGGTTTCTCAAACAAGATGGATATCTCCCACCCCGGTCCGGTACTGCCTGACACCTCTCGTCGCCCGGTGTCAATGGGGCTGGCATACCAGGTTAACATTCAGCTGGCCTGCACAGCATTCTTTGGCAGAAGAGGAGGACTTCTTTTAAAGCTCCGCCTCACTCTCGGACATTCGGAGGGTTCTGTTGAGGCGCTTCGCTCTGCAACAGCCCTGTTAGGGGAGGGAGGATATCTCCTCTATGGTCCATTACATGTAGCCGTTGTCAGCAGTAACGTCACAGCAAGCTATGATTAGTGTGGCTGCTCTGGGTTCAGGGGATGTGGACAGTATACTTGAACTTTAGCTTGATGTCTCCAGTGTCAGCAATTATGCATCGTCCCTATAAAATGGACAGGTTCACTCTCTCTCTCTCTCTCTTGAAGAATGCAGGGAGATAATCTGGAAAGATTCTCTCTCTCTCGGATCTTCTGTCTCTCTCAGAAGAAGCTCTTCTGACATCCAGAAGGTCTTTAGTCTCCCCCTCTTCTTGTTCATCTGTACTCAGATGCACTCTCATATCAAGGTTGGGAGCAACCTTGGAGGACCCAGGCCTCCATCCTCTGGGGGATTGGGAACAAGAGTGAGTCATAACCTTCAGGAACCTCAGGACTGTAAAGGATGCCCTCAGGTGTTTTCCAGTCCTAGTCGCGACACAGTAGTGGGTCTGCTTTGCAACATTGTAACTGGCGTTGTCATATCTGAGAACTCCAGGGGACAAGATTAGAACTTAAGAGGTGTATGCTTTCTGCCATTGGTCTCATTTATCAGGTAATCAGGAATTGCAGAAGTGTCAAGACGTCTTCCTGACTCTAACCACTTGCTGGCCCTAACGCCCTTGGTTCCAGAATTCCTAATGCTCCTTACGGAAGTTCCAGTGTTCCACTTCATGGAAGATCTTTTAGACAACCTATTTTTCACCATTATCATCCAAACTCTTTGTGTGATGAACCTAGCTGCGGGCGACTGCTGGGCAAACAGCTAGACAGTCAACACTCTAAAGCTATGTCTAGACAGTGTTTCTTTCAGCTTGAGAAAGTCAACCTGTAGCTTTACCAGGTCAACTTGACATGGGGAAGTCTGTGTAAAGAAAGGTCATTCCATCTTTAGGCCTGCCATAACTGAAAATAGGGTAGCTGGTTTTCTCTTATTCCTTGGAAAGTCAAGATTCTTCCATTTTCCTATTGCTGGCTACCCTCTGCACTTGCAGTATTTTCTTCCCATGAATTTCTTGTAGTAAGATCTTTGATTTCGTTCTCCCCCTCGTGAGATTTTGTCGGAAGTTCTAATGTTAAGATAACTGATTAGGTGTTTTTTTTCTTCGGCTTTAGCTGCAGATAAAACAATGGGCGAGCTTGGGAAGTTTCAAGGCTGGTTTCTAGGTGGGAAATGATAAGTATTTCTCTTCTTCAGGAAGTCGTGGCAAAGACAGAGTTGGAGGCTAAAACTCTGTTTCGTTTGTTTAAGGTTCTTTATCTGCAAGTGTTGGTTCCGGCATCAGCGGGGATGTCTTTATGTCCATGTGAATATTTATCAAAGGTTGAGAAACTCCGTCCGCTTCTGTGTACACTTCTTGTCTCCCAGAAATCCTTCCCGTCCGCTGTCAGAATCGATTAATTACTTTTGGAGAAAAGGTTCCTGGTTTCTGGTTCATAGCGCTCACTCCACAAACACAGTTGCGGGCACACTTCACGATTCTGTGTGGTCTGACTTTATCCCCTTGAACACAATTTAATTGATGTGATATTATTTAGCATTCAAGTTTTTTCATTACGGTATTTGGAGTTATGTCACTTCATCTTCCGTTCTAGGAATGGTTCAGAGTCTTCTATTCTGGAGGTAGTTTACTTGCGGAGTCCATCTGTGTTTCTTCCTTTGTAAGAGATGTTCAATTCACCCCACGGCGTATAGCGGCAGAATTCTCCTATCTAGGTGCGTTCAATTAGCTGAGGTGGTATTCTCTTAGTGTGAAGACTCAGAAGGTTATTCTCTTAGTCCACGTTTAATGGCGAATTCTATTATCTAGGGTGTGTTCATTTAGCTAAGGTAGTATTCACGTGATGCGGTGGTTATTAGGCTAACCAGACAGAGGAATTACTTCTAGGCTTTAGAATCTTAAGCATCAGTAATAGAATAATCACATGAACTTAAGTTTAGTACGTCTTAAGTATCCTAGTCTTTGATAGTTTCCCTACGAGGGGTCCAAAGAGGTGCTCTTGTAGGCTAGCCTGGGTTGTTTCAGTCTGCACTGGGATGCTTCTTAGCTAAATCGGCCTTTGCAACCTGCAGGATGGAGGGTCATCGGCTCGGCACACTGCCCCATTCCCCTCCTTAATGGGTAGGATCTGAATAGCCACTTGGGAGATGCATCATTCTCTTTTTCATGACAGTTATTCTTTTAGTGGTGTAGCGGCTAACCCTTCTATCGTGGGTGCGTTCATTTAGCTAGAAGTACTCTCTTAATGCAGAGGTTCTTAGAAGTGGCCACTTGGAAGTCTACATCAGTTTTCACAACTTTCTTCCTCAAAGACATTCAGTTTCTTGGAAGAAGAGGATTACTCGTTTCCCTTATGACTGACAAACTCGATCTTATAATTACTCAGTAATGTTAAGGTGGGATAACTCTAGGTAATGAATGTAGTCTGGAAACTTTGGAATTTTGGATTCTCTGTTAGTCAGGGTTCATAGTGAGTAATTAAGTTTGACATTAGTACTGTGAAGTTAGGAAGATCCAGTGGACAGGTTTGGTTTCTTCAACTTCTTAACAGACATTGGCACATCAAAAAGAACTCAGAGACCCTGCACACTCAACTTCCACCTCACCTCCCATACATGAGATGCCTGCCACATGGGAGGTTCTTCGACCCCTCCATACATGAGAGTGCTTTTAGCCACAGGGAGGTTCATCGTACCCCTCCATACATGGGCACTTTGATTTGGGAGGTTCGTTTCTCCACTAATCATGGGAGGCTGTGATTAGCCACATGGTAGGTTGGTTTTTATTTTTTTCTGCTCTATCCATGAGGTGGTTTGAATACCACATGAGAGGTAGATCGACTCAGACCCTCCATAAATGAGAGTGCTTTGATTAGCCACATGGGAGGTTCATCGTTCTCCACTAATCATGGGAGGCTGTGATTAGCCACATGGTAAGTTGGTTTTTATTTTGCTGCTCTATCTATGAGGTGGTTTAAATACCACATGAGAGGTAGATCGACTCAGACCCTCCATACATGAGAGTGCTTTGATTAGCCATATGGGAGGTTCGCCGTTCTCCAATAATCATGGGAGGCTGTGATTAGCCACATGGTAGGTTGGTTTTTATTTTGCTACTCTCTATCCATGAGGAAGTTTGAATACCATGAGAGGTAGCTCGACTCAGACAGTACCTAGACATGAGACTGATGTCTGGTACTCTCTCTAGCAAACATTCTCACCTGCCGAGTGGGATAACCAGGTGAGGATACATTCATTTATACAAAGTAGACGAATAATGAGTTACCTGCTTTCCCTGTTGGCAGGTCGGGCTGAATTAGATTGATCCCACCTCCACAAAATTTTGTTAATTGGGCTAATTCAGGTGTTCAGGGAGTGTATTGCAATATGAAGTTTCCCCAATAAAACCAATCCGGGCTGTGCCTGAACACCTGAATGATTCCTCCTCCCACTTCAATTTGATTAGTGGAAACGCAAATGGGATCTATAGTTCCACTAGGAGCTGGCGGACTTGCAGCAGTGTTGCCAGCGGTAATTCAGGATAACTCATTTGGCGGATTTTTCCTGTAAGCGTTGAGTAAACGCTGACAGTCAATTACCCACTTAGTCAGGTAAGCTATGGGGATGTAGTTCGGGCTGGTTAGGTGACCAGGGCTAATTCAGGTGTTCAGTAAGTATTACAATATTAGTTTTATTATGAAAATTATATTTTTATGATAAAATAGATGAGATTTGGTACATACTTACCCGAATAGATATAATACTTATCTATGTCTCCGACGTTCCCGACAGAATTTCAAATTTCGCGAGGCTGCACGCGACAGGTGATCTACCTTTCCATTCGAGATCTACCATAAATTTTCTCTTCGTCTCTGGGGAGGGGCTGGCGGGAATTAAGTAACCATTCCAAAAATGATATTTTATGATCAATAAAGTTTTGTACTTCCACCTGTCTCCTTCGACAAATTTCAAATTTCGCGAGGCAGGTAGGTCAGGTGATCTACCATTCCGCGTGGCGGGATATTCCATCTAATCAGATTTTCTCTTCACCTGTCTCTGAGGAGGCTGGGAGGCCATATATATCTGTACAAAACTTTATTTTATCATAAAAATATCATTTTTGTACATGCAACTTACCCGTCAGATATATACTTAGCTGATTGGCACCCTTGGAGGAGGGCAAGAGATAGCTAATAACTAAAAAACGGGAAAACAACATATGTTGTAGGATATACAAAAAACCATGGTTCTTACCTGATTGGGCAGAAGACTTCATGGATACTGTCTATGGTCTGCTTGCCTCAAGAGCTTCAGCGAGGATGACCTAAGACTGACAGCCCTTCTGGATCATATCAATGGGGGAAAACCCACTTACATGACAGAGCCTGTTATGGATCGTGTCAATGGGGATTAACCCACTTACATGACCAGAGGCCCTCTACCTGAATCATATCAATGGGGCTATCCCTCTTACATGACAGAGCTAGGTATAAAAAAATACAAGGAGCTAACAGCCAAACCACCACCTGACCAAGCCTAACCTTGTTAGTGATAAGAGATGAAAGAGAGAGACCTTCAACACTCTTTTTCAACCGACCATAAAAAACAACAAACAATTAAAAAACAACCAACAAAACTAAATTAAAAGGATTAGCTTCAGCTCCTTGACCCAGCACCGAATCCAGCGGATACGTAAGCTCCTAGAGAAAGCATTTCTCATATGTCACTGAACATCTCTCAAATAATGAGAAGCAAACACTGAATTACATCTCCAGTAGGTGGAGTCCACAATAGACTGGAGAGACCAAGACTTGTGAAAAGCCAGAGGAAGTAGCTATGGCTCTCACTTCATGTCATTAACTCTTAGGAGCTTAAAAATGCTCGTCTTTTGCATGAAAGATGAGCCTCTTTGATGACATATCTGATAAAAAAAGCCTGGGCATTCTTAGATCGCTCTTGAGGATCCTTACAGAGCACCAAAGACTTCCCGTGTTGCCTCCCAGGCTGTTTCTTTCTCTCTAAATAATGTTTAAGACTTCTTACTGGACATAGTGCTCTCTCAGCTCTTGTCCTGTTATAGTTGAAAGACCTTTAACCTCAAAACTCCTAGGCCAAGGTTTTGAGAGGTTTCTCATTCTTTGCTAAGAAGAGAGGCTTAAAGAGCAGATTGCAGAGTCCTTTTAAAACCAACTGTACCTTCAAAGGCTTGTAATTCGCTCACTCTTTTGCTGCAGTAAGCAAGGCAAAAGAAAAAGATTTCCTGGTCAGATCTCTGAAGGAAGCTGATCGAGGAGGCTCAAATTTGTTGGACATTAAGAATTTCAGGACCACGTCAAATTCCAGCTGGGGGAGGTCTAGGGGACTTGTTTTAGGCGTTTCAAAAGACCTAATAAGGTCATGAAGGTCTTTATTATCAGAGATATTCAGATCTCTGTGTCTGAAAAACTGAAGACAGCATACTTCTGTATCCCTTTATGGTGAAACCTGCCAGGTTACATTGTTCCCTTAGGTAAATAAGGAAATCTGCAATCTCCATTACAGAGGTACTGGAAGAGGATACTTTCTTAGTTCTGCACCATCTTCTAAAAACCTCCCACTTCGACTGGTAGAGGCGCAAGGGTAGAAGATCTTCTGGCTCTGGCGTGGCCCTCATGACCTTATGCGAAAAAAACCCTTCGCTCCTAACCCCAGTCCTTCGATAGTCTGAAGGCAGTTGGGTTTAGAGCGGGGGGGGTTCTTGTGGAATCTGTCGAATGGGGTTGTTTGAAGATCGCTCCTGAGAGGGGGCGACCTGGGAAAATCCATCATCCATTCCAGTACCTCTGAACCAATCCTGAGATGGCCAAAAACGGAGCGATCAGGGTCAATTTGGTGCCCTTCCGAGGCAGCGAACTTCCTTATTACTTCCCCAGGATCTTGAAGGGGGAAAAGCATACCCGTCAGACCTTCCCAATCTAGGAGAAGGCCGTCTATTGCTACTGCTCTGGGGTCCGAGATCGGGAGCAGTAATTCTCAACCTCTTGTTTCCAGTGAGTGGCGAAAGAGGTCGATATTGGGTCTCCCCAGAGGACTCCACAGTCTTTCGTAACCTCTGGATGGAGAGTTCACTCCGTGGGAAGAACTTGGTTTCTTCTGCTGAGAAGGTCTGCTCTCATTCCTTTCCCCTGAACAAATCTGGTGAGGAGAGTGATGTTCTCCTGAGCCCACAACAGCAACCTTTCTTGCTGCAAAGTCGTAAAGGGAGAAGGAATGTGTTTCTCCCTGCTTCCTGATATAAGCCAGGGGCTGTGATGTTGTCAGATTGACCAGGACTACTGACCCCTGACTAGAGCTCAGAATCTGGAAGAAGCCAGATGATGGATACCAGCTCTTTCTTGTTGATGTGCCAGGACATCTGTTCTCCTTCCCAGGTGCCTGGCACTTCTTCCAAGCCTGAGTGTTGCTCCCCATCCCACCCGATCGCGTCTGAGAACAACACTAGGGAGGCTCGGCGGTTGAAGAGGAATTCCTTGACCCAGCTTCTTTGGGTCTAACCACCAGTTGAGATGTTCTTTTATCTGAGATGAGACAAGGAAGGAATCTGGTAGTCCTGGGACTTCCGATCCCAATTTTCGTTCAGGAAGAACTGAAGAGGTCTCAGGTGAAGCCTTCCCAGAGAAACGAACTGTTCAGCGAGGAAATGGTCCCCAAAGACTCATCCATTCCCTCGCCAACAACTGTCCTTCTCTAAAAGGCTGTCACCTTCTGCAGGCATTTCCCTTCTTTCAGGGAGGGAAACTGAAGAAAACCAGAATCCATCAAAACTCCCCAGGTAGACAATTCTCTGCTGAGGAATCAACCTGGGACTTCTGAGGTTTACTAAAGTCCTAGGGATTGGACCAGGTTTAAAGTGAGAAAGGTCCTCCAGACATCTGGTCTTTGAATGGGCCGGATCAGCCAGTCGTCGAGATACAAGGATATCCCTACCCTCTAAGTGCAAGCCATTTCGCACATTTTTTAGCCATGGCCGTGAACACTTGTGGGGCTGTGGAAGGCGAAGCACAGAGCCTGAACTGGAAACTTTTCCGTCTGAACCACAAACCTTAGGAACTTCCTGGAGGAGGATGGATGGGAACGTGGAAGTAAGCATCCTGAAGGTCCAGGGACACCATCCAATCTTCTTGACGAGGCGAAGAACTGAAGACGTGGTTTCCATTTGAACTTCTTCTTGATGACAAAGAAATTCAGGGAGCTCGTCAGACCTGGTCTCCACCCTCCCGACGATTTTGGCACCAGAAAAAGACGGTTGTAAAACCCGGAGAATGAAGATCTTGAACCGGTTCTATGTCTGCTTTCAGCATTTGTTCGTAATGGCTAGAAGAAGAGCAAGTTGAACAGGATCCCTGTATCTCGCGATGAAACTCCTGGAGTTGATTGTTAAGGAGGTTTTTCCCCGAGAGGAATGAGTGTAGCCTTCTCTCAGAATGGAGTTCTGACCAGACGCCCCTTCAACTCACCAGAACGACTGGACTTGGCACTACTGTTGTCTGGAGGACCTTTTCTCATTTTGGTAGCCTGGAAGGGGATGAGAGCTTTCCTCTTCTCTCAGGTCTACGCCTCCTGAAGGCCTGGATCCACGAAAGGGCTCCTGAAAGGGAGCTTCTCCTTCTTAGCCACAGTCGCTGCAGGTCTCATCCTTTTTCGATGACTGAGCAAGGAGATCCTGGGAAGCTTTCTCTGACAAAGAAGAGAAATCATCCCTGTCTCTTGTGGGAAAGATGATGGCTTAAGAAGGAGCAAACAAGAGGAGGACCTCTGGGTAGGGAGACATTTGGAGACAGCACTGAAATCAGGCGGATCTCTTCTTCCAAGCATACCCAGTACAAAAGGGAGGCAATCTCCATGAGGCCGTCCTGACAGCTTTGTCCAGGCAAGACAAATACACTGCTAAGTTCTTCCATACTGACTTGGGAATCCTCATCCAACTTCTTCTTGGCTAAGGCTCCCAGGACCAGTCCATGAAGTTGAAGACTTCAGGACACGGAAAAGACCCTTGAGAAATGGTCAATTTCACAAAGTCCCCAAGAAGCCTTTGGCCGAAGAAAGAGAAATCTTCTGGAAGAATCCACCAGGCTGAGAAATCTGAGCCAGCAGGAGGGGAGAGCTAACCCCATAGGCTTCCCCAGTCTCATACCACCTTCCAGCTCTTCCAAAGAGCCTGGAGAGGAGGGAAAACAGAAAACAGTCTTGCCTGCATCCTTCTTAGATCAACCATTCTCCGAAACCTTTAAAGCTTTCTTCATCGGAAAGGTCGAGGACATCTTAACCCTGGAGGAAGATTTAAAAATCTTGGTGCTGTCCCACAAAGATCCAGGAGAAGGAGGGCTGGATGCAAAGAGAATTCTCCAAACTCCTGAATCAAACCAAGCTGTCAACCTCTTGTAATCCAAACCCAGCGTATCCTTAGGAGAATCATCCTCCGAAAACCTCCAGGCCAGCTGGGAGGGAGAACGTCTGAAGAAGAAGGAGCACGGAGGCGAAGAGCGCCTGGGAAGGAGAGGCCTTTGTCCAATCCTGAGCGCCTATCAGGAGAATGCGCCTGCTACCAGCGTCAAGCCGGCGCCCCTGACAGGAGAAGGAGCTCCTGTCCACCTTAGAGAGCCACTTGCTGGGAGAGGAGGCGCCCTAAAAGACGAAAAGGGGCTGGAGGAGCGCTGGGCTGAAGAAGCGAGCAGGAAAATCGTTTGTGGAGCCCTCCAACAGGAGAAGCGTCGTGATGGCGCGGTGGCGGGGTGCGCTGGAAGGAGGGCGCCGGGATCCGAGAAGAGGAGCGCCTAAGAAGTGCGCTGCAGGAGACTGGCGCCTGGTGCGTGGAGGAAGCGCCT